>NW_026281828.1:0-10000 GCF_023373465.1 Oncorhynchus keta
AGGCAGTCATGGTGATGGACTACAACCAGGCAGTCATCGTGATGGACTACAACCAGGCAGTCATGGTGATGGACTACAACCAGGCAGTCATCGTGATGGACTACAACCAGGCAGTCATCGTGATGGACTACAACCAGGCAGTCATGGTGAGCCTTCAGTTAACAGCTTCACCTCGTAAAGCAGGCCTCCCGAGTGGCGCAGCGGTCAAAGACCCGGGTTCGATCCCAGGCCGTGTCACCCATGAGGCGGCGCACAGTTGGGCCCAGAGCCCCGGGTTAGGGGGAGGGGTTTGTCGCATGATGGACTACAGCCAGGCAGTATGTTACAGTCACCATGATGGACTACAGCAGGCAGTATGTTACAGTCACCATGATGGACTACAGCCAGGCAGTATGTTACAGTCACCATGATGGACTACAGCCAGGCAGTATGTTACAGTCACCATGATGGACTACAGCCAGGCAGTATGTTACAGTCACCATGATGGACTACAGCCAGGCAGTATGTTACAGTCACCATGATGGACTACAACCAGGCAGTATGTTACAGTCACCGTGATGGACTACAGCCAGGCAGTATGTTACAGTCACCATGATGGACTACAGCCAGGCAGTATGTTACAGTCACCATGATGGACTACAGCCAGGCAGTATGTTACAGTCACCGTGATGGACTACAACCAGGCAGTATGTTACAGTCACCATGATGGACTACAGCCAGGCAGTATGTTACAGTCACCATGATGGACTACAGCCAGGCAGTATGTTACAGTCACCATGATGGACTACAGTCAGGCAGTATGTTACAGTCACCATGATGGACTACAGCCAGGCAGTATGTTACAGTCACCATGATGGACTACAGCCAGGCAGTATGTTACAGTCACCGTGATGGACTACAGCCAGGCAGTATGTTACAGTCACCATGATGGACTACAGCCAGGCAGTATGTTATAGTCACCATGATGGACTACAGCCAGGCAGTATGTTACAGTCACCATGATGGACTACAGCCAGGCAGTATGTTTACAGTCACCATGATGGACCCCAGCCAGGCAGTATGTTACAGTCACCATGATGGACTACAGCCAGGCAGTATGTTACAGTCACCATGATGGACTACAGCCAGGCAGTAGTATGTTACTATGATGGTCACCGCAGTATACATAGTCACCAAGGTGGACTACAGCCAGGCAGTATGTTACAGTCACCATGATGTGACTTACAACCAGGCAGTATGTTACAGTCACCATGATGGACTACAACCAGGCAGTATGTTACAGTCACTCATGGTGACTACAGCCAGGCAGTATGTTACAGTCACCATGATGGACTACAGCCAGGCAGTATGTTACAGTCACCATGATGGACTACAACCAGGCAGTCATCGTGATGGACTACAGTCACCATGGTGATGGACTACAGCCAGGCAGAGCAGTATGTTACAGTCACTTCAGTGCTGCTTCACCTCGTAAAGCAGGCCTCCCGAGTGGCGCAGCGGTCAAGCCAGGCACCGTGTATGTTACAGTCACCGGTGATGGACTACAGCCAGGCAGTATGTTACAGTCACCGTGATGGACTCACCAGCCAGGCAGTATGTTACAGTCACCATGATGGACTACAGCCAGGCATTATGTTACAGTCACCATGATGGACTACAGCCAGGCAGTATGTTACAGTCACCATGATGGACTGATGGTTACTCACCATGATGGACTACAACCAGGCAGTACCGTGATGGACTACAACCACAGTCACCATGATGGACTACAGCCAGGCAGTATGTTACAATCACAGTCACCGTGATGGACTACAGCCAGGCAGTATGTTACAGTCACCATGATGGACTACAGCCAGGCAGTATGTTACAGTCACCATGATGGACTACAGCCAGGCAGTATGTTACAGTCACCATGATGGACTACAGTCAGGCAGTATGTTACAGTCACCATGATGGACTACAGCCAGGCAGTATGTTACAGTCACCATGATGGACTACAGCCAGGCAGTATGTTACAGTCACCGTGATGGACTACAGCCAGGCAGTATGTTCAGTCACCATGATGGACTACAGCCAGGCAGTATGTTACAGTCACCATGATGGACTACAACCAGGCAGTATGTTACAGTCACCATGATGGTCATCTACAACCAGGCAGTCATGGTGATGTTACCAGCAGTCACTAAAAGCATGATGGACTACAACCAGGCAGTATGAGGCGGCGCACAGTCACCATGATGGACCTCAGCCAGGGTAGTGGCGGCGGTCAAAGACCCGGTTCGATCCCAGGCCAGTCACCATGATGGACTACAGCCAGGCAGTATGTTACAGTCACCATGATGGATACAACCAGGCAGTATGTTACAGTCACCATGATGGACTACAGCCAGGCAGTATGTTACAGTCACCATGATGGACTACAGCCAGGCAGTATGTTACAGTCACCATGATGGACTACAGCCAGGCAGTATGTTACAGTCACCATGATGGACTACAGCCAGGCAGTATGTTACAGTCACCATGATGGACTACAACCAGGCAGTATGTTACAGTCACCGTGATGGACTACAACCAGGCATGTTACAGTCACCATGATGGACTACAGCCAGGCAGTATGTTACAGTCACCATGATGGACTACAGCCAGGCAGTATGTTACAGTCACCGTGATGGACTACACCAGGCAGTATGTTACAGTCACCATGATGGACTACAGCCAGGCAGTATGTTACAGTCACCATGATGGACTACAGCCAGGCAGTATGTTACAGTCACCATGATGGACTACAGTCAGGCAGTATGTTACAATCACCATGATGGACTACAGCCAGGCAGTATGTTACAGTCACCATGATGGACTACAGCCAGGCAGTATGTTACAGTCACCGTGATGGACTACAGCCAGGCAGTATGTTACAGTCACCATGATGGACTACAGCCAGGCAGTATGTTACAGTCACCATGATGGACTACAACCAGGCAGTATGTTACAGTCACCATGATGGACTACAGCCAGGCAGTATGTTACAGTCACCATGATGGACTACAGCCAGGCAGTATGGTCACCATGATGGACTACAGCCAGGCAGTATGTTACAGTCACCATGATGGACTACAGCCAGGCAGTATGTTACAGTCACCATGATGGACTACAGCCAGGCAGTATGTTACAGTCACCATGATGGACAGCCAGGCAGTATGTTACAGTCACCATGATGGACTACAGCCAGGCAGTATGTTACAGTCACCATGATGGACTACAGCCAGGCAGTATGTTACAGTCACCATGATGGACTACAACCAGGCAGTATGTACAGTCACCATGATGGACTCAACCAGGCAGTATGTTACATGGACTACAGCCAGGCAGTATGTTACAGTCACCATGATGGACTACAGCCAGGCAGTATGTTACAGTCACCGTGATGGACTACAGCCAGGCAGTATGTTACAGTCACCGTGATGGACTACAGCCAGGCAGTATGTTACAGTCACCAGTCACAGTCACTGTGATGGACTACAGCCAGGCAGTATGTTACAGTCACCATGATGGACTACAGCCAGGCAGTATGGCAGATGGATGTTACAGTCACCATGATGGACTACAGCCAGGCAGTATGTTACAATCACCATGATGGACTACAGCCAGGCAGTATGTTACAGTCACCGTGATGGACTACAGCCAGGCAGTATGTTACAGTCACCGTGATGGACTACAGCCAGGCAGTATGTTACAGTCACCATGATGGACTACAGCCAGGCAGTATGTTACAGTCACCATGATGGACTACAGCCAGGCAGTATGTTACAGTCACCATGATGGACTACAGCCAGGCAGTATGTTACAGTCACCATGATGGACTACAACCAGGCAGGTTACTCACCATGATGGACTACAACCAGGCAGGCATGTATGTTACAGTCACCATGATGGACTACAGCCAGGCAGTATGTTACAGTCACCATGATGGACTACAGCCAGGCAGTATGTTACAGTCACCATGATGGACTACAGCCAGGCAGTATGTTACAGTCACCATGATGGACTACAGCCAGGCAGTATGTTACAGTCACCATGATGGACTACATGGACCAGGCAGTATGTTACAGTCACCATGATGGACTACAGCCAGGCAGTATGTTACAGTCACCATGATGGACTACAGCCAGGCAGTATGTTACAGTCACCATGATGGACTACAGCCAGGATGGACTACAGCCAGGCAGTATGTTACAGTCACCATGATGGACTACAGCCAGGCAGTATGTTACAGTCACCATGATGGACTACAGCCAGGCAGTATGTTACAGTCACCATGATGGACTACAGCCAGGCAGTATGTTACATGAGTCACCATGATGGACTACAACCAGGCAGTATGTTACAGTCACCATGATGGACTACAGCCAGGCAGTATGTTACAGTCACCATGATGGACTACAGCCAGGCAGTATGTTACAGTCACCATGATGGACTACAGCCAGGCAGTATGTTACAGTCACCATGATGGACTACAGCCAGGCAGTATGTTACAGTCACCATGATGGACTACAGCCAGGCAGTATGTTACAGTCACCATGATGGACTACAGCCAGGCAGTATGTTACAGTCACCATGATGGACTACAGCCAGGCAGTATGTTACAGTCACCATGATGATGGACAGTCACCATGATGGCCAGGCAGTATGTTACAGTCACCATGATGGACTACAGCCAGGCAGTATGTTACAGTCACCATGATGATGGACTACAGTCACCATGGACTACAACCAGGTATGTTACAGTCACCATGATGGACTACAGCCAGGCAGTATGTTACAGTCACCATGATGGATGGACTACATGAACCAGGCAGTATGTTACAGTCACCATGATGGACTACAGCCAGGCAGTATGTTACAGTCACCATGATGGACTACAGCCAGGCAGTATGTTACAGTCACCATGATGGACTACAGCCAGGCAGTATGTTACAGTCACCATGATGGACTACAGCCAGGCAGTATGTTACAGTCACCATGATGGACTACAGCCAGGCAGTATGTTACAGTCACCATGATGGACTACAGCCAGGCACTAGCCATGGACTACAGCAGTATGTTACAGTCACCATGATGGACTACAGCCAGGCAGTATGTTACAGTCACCATGATGGACTACAGCCAGGCAGTATGTTACAGTCACCATGATGGACTACAGCCAGGCAGTATGTTACAGTCACCATGATGGACTACAGCCAGGCAGTATGTTACAGTCACCATGATGGACTACAGCCAGGCAGTATGTTACAGTCACCATGATGGACTACAACCAGCAGTATGTTACAGTCACCATGATGGACTACAGCCAGGCAGTATGTTACAGTCACCATGATGGGACTACAGCCAGGCAGTATGTTACAGTCACCATGATGGACTACAGCCAGGCAGTATGTTACAGTCACCATGATGGACTACAGCCAGGCAGTATGTTACAGTCACCATGATGGACTACAGCCAGGCAGTATGTTACAGTCACCATGATGGACTACAGCCAGGCAGTATGTTACAGTCACCATGATGGACTACAGCCAGGCAGTATGTTACAGTCACCATGATGGACTACAGCCAGGCAGTATGTTACAGTCACCATGATGGACTACAGCCAGGCAGTATGTTACAGTCACCATGATGGACTACAGCCAGGCAGTATGTTACAGTCACCATGATGGACTACAGCCAGGCAGTATGTTACAGTCACCATGATGGACTACAGCCAGGCAGTATGTTACAGTCACCATGATGGACTACAGCCAGGCAGTATGTTACAGTCACCATGATGGACTACAGCCAGGCAGTATGTTACAGTCACCATGATGGACTACAGCCAGGCAGTATGTTACAGTCACCATGATGGACTACAGCCAGGCAGTATGTTACAGTCACCATGATGGACTACAGCCAGGCAGTATGTTACAGTCACCATGATGGACTGGACTGTTACAGTCACCATGATGGACTACAACCAGGCAGTATGTTACAGTCACCATGATGGACTACAGCCAGGCAGTATGTTACAGTCACCATGATGGACTACAGCCAGGCAGTATGTTACAGTCACCATGATGGACTACAGCCAGGCAGTATGTTACAGTCACCATGATGGACTACAGCCAGGCAGTATGTTACAGTCACCATGATGGACTACAGCCAGGCAGTATGTTACAGTCACCATGATGGACTACAGCCAGGCAGTATGTTACAGTCACCATGATGGACTACAGCCAGGCAGTATGTTTACCATGAGTCACAGTCATGATGGACTACAGCCAGGCAGTATGTTACAGTCACCATGATGGACTACAGCCAGGCAGTATGTTACAGTCACCATGATGGACTACAGCCAGGCAGTATGTTACAGTCACCATGATGGACTACAGCCAGGCAGTATGTTACAGTCACCATGATGGACTACAGCCAGGCAGTATGTTACAGTCACCATGATGGACTACAGCCAGGCAGTATGTTACAGTCACCATGATGGACTACAGCCAGGCAGTATGTTACAGTCACCATGATGGACTACAGCCAGGCAGTATGTTACAGTCACCATGATGGACTACAGCCAGGCAGTATGTTACAGTCACCATGATGGACTACAGCCAGGCAGTATGTTACAGTCACCATGATGGACTACAGCCAGGCAGTATGTTACAGTCACCATGATGGACTACAGCCAGGCAGTATGTTACAGTCACCATGATGGACTACAGCCAGGCAGTATGTTACAGTCACCATGATGGACTACAGCCAGGCAGTATGTTACAGTCACCATGATGGACTACAGCCAGGCAGTATGTTACAGTCACCATGATGGACTACAACCAGGCAGTATGTTACAGTCACCATGATGGACTACAGCCAGGCAGTATGTTACAGTCACCATGATGGACTACAGCCAGGCAGTATGTTACAGTCACCATGATGGACTACAGCCAGGCAGTATGTTACAGTCACCATGATGGACTACAGCCAGGCAGTATGTTACAGTCACCATGATGGACTACAGCCAGGCAGTATGTTACAGTCACCATGATGGACTACAGCCAGGCAGTATGTTACAGTCACCATGATGGACTACAGCCAGGCAGTATGTTACAGTCACCATGATGGACTACAACCAGGCAGTATGTTACAGTCACCATGATGGACTACAGCCAGGCAGTATGTTACAGTCACCGTGATGGACTACAGCCAGGCAGTATGTTACAGTCACCATGATGGACTACAGCCAGGCAGTATGTTACAGTCACCATGATGGACTACAGCCAGGCAGTATGTTACAGTCACCATGATGGACTACAGCCAGGCAGTATGTTACAGTCACCATGATGGACTACAGCCAGGCAGTATGTTACAGTCACCATGATGGACTACAGCCAGGCAGTATGTTACAGTCACCATGATGGACTACAGCCAGGCAGTATGTTACAGTCACCATGATGGACTACAGCCAGGCAGTATGTTACAGTCACCATGATGGACTACAGCCAGGCAGTATGTTACAGTCACCATGATGGACTACAGCCAGGCAGTATGTTACAGTCACCATGATGGACTACAGCCAGGCAGTATGTTACAGTCACCATGATGGACTACAGCCAGGCAGTATGTTACAGTCACCATGATGGACTACAGCCAGGCAGTATGTTACAGTCACCATGATGGACTACAGCCAGGCAGTATGTTACAGTCACCATGATGGACTACAGCCAGGCAGTATGTTACAGTCACCATGATGGACTACAGCCAGGCAGTATGTTACAGTCACCATGATGGACTACAGCCAGGCAGTATGTTACAGTCACCATGATGGACTACAGCCAGGCAGTATGTTACAGTCACCATGATGGACTACAGCCAGGCAGTTACAGTCACCATGATGGACTGTGATACTACAGCCAAGTAGCAGTCAAAACTTCAAAATCAATGATGGACTACAACCAGTCTTGTTACAGCATGACTACAGCCAGGCAGTATGAACCATGATGGACTACTAGAAGGTTACAGTCACCATGATGGTTAATAACGGACAAGTGACTGGCTCAGGTTTAGCTAGCGACTTAATAATGGGGAAGTGACTGGCTCAGTATGAGCCCATGATGGCTACACCTGGCGTATTTGAGATGGACTCGTGAACGGGCATATGGAATCACCAGTGCTCAGTTTGAGATTGGACTACAACAGGCATATGTTACAGTCACCATGAGATTGGTGAACGGGCATATGGAATGATCCAGTGCTCAGTTTGAGTATGTTACAGTCACCATGATGGACTACAGCCAGGCATATGTTACAGAATGATCCAGTGCTCAGTTTGAGATTGACTCGTGAACGGGCATATGGAATGATCCAGTGCTCAGTTTGAGATTGACTCGTCAAGGGGCATATGGAATGACAGCCAGTGCTCAGTTTGAGATGATGGACTACAGCCAGGCAGTATGGTCAATGATGGACTACAGTGGCAGTTTGAGATTGACCGTGATGGAACAGGCATATGGAATGATCCAGTCTCAGTTTGGATTGACAGCCAGGCGGGCATATGGAATGATCCAGTGCTCAGTTTGAGATTGACTGGACTGAACGGGCATATGGAATGATCCAGTGCTCAGTTTGAGATGTGACAGTGAACGGGCATATGGAATGATCCAGTGCTCAGTTTGAGATTGACTCGTGAACAGGGCATATGGAATGATCAGTGCTCAGTTTGATGGACTCGTGAACGGGCATATGGAATGATCCAGTGCTCAGTTTGAGATTGATGGACGTGAACAGGCATATGGAATGATCGTGAGTGCTCAGTTTGAGATTCAGTACAGTCACATATTTTCCCAATGAGCTAGAGTTAATTCCCAGGCTTTCCAGAAATCCCAGTTGGAATATTCACAGATTTCCTCTTATTCTCTTCTGATTCTGGGAATCTTCCAACCAGACCTTTTGGGCAAGTCACAAGAATTTTGAAACCTTACAGTGAATTAACAGTAACCAGTGTGATATAGTGCAGCTCTACCCTACAGGAACCCCTTCTCTCTCAATCACCAATCACTATCAGGCTACAGGGGCCTGAGAGGGACAAATGAGAGAAGGAAACTAAAAGGCTTTGAGATGTCATTCTCCTAATCAACATGATTTGTGATGTTCCTGTAATGGATGTGTGACTCAGGGAACAAGGTATATGGGAGAGAGAGGGAGAGGGGAGTGGAGAGGGGAGAGGGGAATGATCCAGGAGAGAGAGGGGAGGAGAGGATGGATGAGAGGAGAGGAGAGGAGAGAGAGGGGATATGAGAGAGGAGAGGCTCAGTTGGAGAGATTGAGAGAGGGGCAGTGGAGATCCAGTGGGAGGAGTGGAGAGGGGAGAGGGGAGGATCCAGGAGAGATTGAGGAGAGGGGAGTTTGAGATTGAGGAGCATATGGAGAGGAGAGAGAGACGGGATATGGAATGAGGAGTGCTCAGTTTGAGATTCAGTACAGTCACATATTTGGGAAGGGGAGGAGAGGAGATTCCCAGGGAGAGGAGAGAAGGAGAGTTGGAATAGGAGAGGGGAGCTTATTCTCTTCTGAGAGGGGAGATTTTGGAGAGGGAATTTTGGGGAGTCAGAGAATTTTGAGAGGACAGTGAATTAACAGGACCAGGGGAGGAGAGGCAGCTGGAGAGGAGGAACCCCTTCTCTCTCAATCACCAATGGATCAGGCTAGAGGGGCCTGAGAGGGACAAAGAGGAGAGAGAGAGAGGAAGGGGAGAGGAGAGGAGATGTCAGGGAAGGGGATGATTTGTGAGGTAATGGAGAGTGAGAGGAGAGAGGGGAGAGGGGAGTGGAGAGGAGAGGGGAGAGAGAGGAGAGAGGGAGTGGAGAGAGGAGAGGGAGAGAGAGGAGAGAGAGAGAGAGAGAGGGAGTGGAGAGGGAGAGTGGAGAGTGGAGAGAGGGGAGTGGAGAGAGGGGGAGTGGAGAGGAGAGGAGAG
>NW_026281828.1:12500-22500 GCF_023373465.1 Oncorhynchus keta
ATGGTGTACTACAGTAGAGTAGCCAGTCTTACTGTATGGTGTACTACAGTAGAGTAGCCAGTCTTACTGTATGGTGTACTATAGTAGAGTAGCCAGTCTTACTGTATGGTATCTACAGTAGAGTAGCCAGTCTTACTGTATGGTGTACTACAGTAGAGTAGCCAGTCTTACTGTATGGTGTACTACAGTAGAGTAGCCAGTCTTACTGTATGGTGGTGTCTACTACAGTAGAGTAGCCAGTCTTACTGTATGGTGTACTACAGTAGAGTAGCCAGTCTTACTGTATGGTGTACTACAGTAGAGTAGCCAGTCTTACTGTATGGTGTACTACAGTAGAGTAGCCAGTCTTACTGTATGGTGTACTACAGTAGAGTAGCCAGTCTTACTGTATGGTGTACTACAGTAGAGTAGCCAGTCTTACTGTATGGTGTACTATAGTAGAGTAGCCAGTCTTACTGTATGGTGTACTAGTAGTAGCCAGTCTTAGTAGCCAGTAGAGTAGCCAGTCTTACTGTATGGTGTACTACAGTAGAGTAGCCAGGCTTACTGTATGGTGTACTATAGTACAGTAGCCAGTCTTACTGTATGGTATCTACAGTAGAGTAGCCAGTCTTACTGTATGGTGTACTACAGTAGAGTAGCCAGTCTTACTGTATGGTGTATTATAGTAGAGTAGCCAGTCTTACTGTATGGTGTACTACAGTAGAGTAGCCAGTCTTACTGTATGGTGTACTACAGTAGAGTAGCCAGTCTTACTGTATGGTGTATTATAGTAGAGTAGCCAGTCTTACTGTATGGTGTACTATAGTAGAGTAGCCAGTCTTACTGTATGGTGTATTATAGTAGAGTAGCCAGGCTTACTGTATGGTGTACTATAGTACAGTAGCCAGTCTTACTGTATGGTATCTACAGTAGAGTAGCCAGTCTTACTGTATGGTGTACTACAGTAGAGTAGCCAGTCTTACTGTATGGTGTACTACAGTAGAGTAGCCAGTCTTACTGTATGGTGTACTACAGTAGAGTAGCCAGTCTTACTGTATGGTGTACTACAGTAGAGTAGCCAGTCTTACTGTATGGTGTACTACAGTAGAGTAGCCAGTCTTACTGTATGGTGTACTACAGTAGAGTAGCCAGCCCCGTTTACTGCCTAAATGTGGCTGTAATCGACCTGCATGGTTCTCCTCTGCGTGGTGTTGTGTTGCAGGTTGTGTTGTCTTTGGAGTTATTCATTGTCAAGCTTTTAAAACCGATGCCAGACTGCAACATTTTAGTAGCCCGGCTCGGACTTTGGCACGTGTCTGTACCCCCCCCTCCCTCTGCTGTCATCGGGACACACGAAAAGCAGAGACATGGAAGTTGAATTTACCAGCGTGGGCACATCAGGCTGTGATTTAAATAAAGTCGATGACTCATTTATAGTCGTCTGTGTGTCCTATTCGACCCGCGGGCCTTGAGCCCTATTAGCTTAGGTTCTGACTGACTCGTGATCATTTCCCTGGCTCCTTGGATTGGATTGGATTGACATTCCCGACCACAGTGGTCTGTTCATGTCATAGAAAAATAAAAAATATTGAGTCATTGAAAGTGAAAACAGTGTGTCCCTAAAGGCTGGAGGCAACAAACAACCAATCAGCAGGGATTTACAACATCTCTGTTTTTAAGAGACGACCATGAGAAATGTTTTGGTGAATTACTGTATGTATTGATCAGGAGTTGAACTGCATCCATCCCTTCTGACAACGATGCCTTACTGTACGTTGAAACGCTGTGACTCAGACAGAACCGGGTTTTTAAAATAAATAAAAAAAACCTTCTTTAGGAACTTGGTTTTGTAAACAAATACTGGGAATTTTATATTTTTGGCTGATATTATGATTGTCTGTTTGTTTCAAATCTGCAAAGTAGTCCAGGACAAACCAGAACCCCTCCACATTGACTCTGTACCGGTACCCCCTGTATATTGACTCTGTACCGTAACACCCTGTATATAACCTCCACATTGACTCTGTACCGTAACACCCTGTATATAACCTCCACATTGACTCTGTACCGTAACACCCTGTATATTGACTCTGTACCGTAACACCCTGTATATAGCCTCCACATTGACTCTGTACCGTAACACCCTGTATATAGCCTCCACATTGACTCTGTACCGTAACACCCTGTATATAGTCTCCACATTGACTCTGTACCGTAATACCCTGTATATAGCCTCCACATTGACTCTGTACCGGTACCCCCTGTATATAACCTCCACATTGACTCTGTACCGTAATACCCCCTGTATATAGCCTCCACATTGACTCTGTACCGTACCCCCTGTATATACCTCCACATTGACTCTGTACCGTACCCCCTGTATATAGCCTCCACAATGACTCTGTACCGTAATACCCTGTATATAACCTCCACATTGACTCTGTACCGTAATACCCTGTATATAGTCTCCACATTGACTCTGTACCGTAGCACCCTGTATATAGCCTCCACATTGACTCTGTACCGTAATACCCTGTATATAGCCTCCACATTGACTCTGTACCGTAATACCCTGTATATAGCCTCCACATTGACTCTGTACCGTAATACCCTGTATATAGCCTCCACATTGACTCTGTACCGTATACCCTGTATATAGCCTCCACATTGACTCTGTACCAGTAACCCCTGTATATAGCCTCCACATTGACTCTGTACTGGTACCCCCTGTATATAGCCTCCACATTGACTCTGTACCGTAATACCCTGTATATAGCCTCCACATTGACTCTGTACCGTAACACCCTGTATATAGCCTCCACATTGACTCTGTACCGTAATACCCTGTATATAGCCTCCACATTGACTCTGTACCGTATACCCTGTATATAGCCTCCACATTGACTCTGTACCATAATACCCTGTATATAGTCTCCACATTGACTCTGTACCGTAATACCCTGTATATAGCCTCCACATTGACTCTGTACCGTATACCCCCCTGTATATAGCCTCCACATTGACTCTGTACCGTAATACCCTGTATATAGCCTCGACATTGACTCTGTACCGTAATACCTTGTATATAGCCTCCACATTGACTCTGTACCGTAATACCCTGTATATAGCCTCCACATTGACTCTGTACCGTAATACCCTGTATATAGCCTCCACATTGACTCTGTACCGTAATACCCTGTATATACCTCCACATTGACTCTGTACCGTAATACCCTGTATATAGCCTCCACATTGACTCTGTACCGTAATACCCTGTATATAGCCTCCACATTGACTCTGTACCGTAATACCCTGTATATAGCCTCCACATTGACTCTGTACCGTAACACCCTGTATATAGCCTCCACATTGACTCTGTACCGTAACACCCTGTATATAGCCTCCACATTGACTCTGTACCGTATACCCTGTATATAGCCTCCACATTGACTCTGTACCGTAACACCCTGTATATAGCCTCCACATTGACTCTGTACCGTAATACCCTGTATATAGCCTCCACATTGACTCTGTACCAGTAATACCCTGTATATAGCCTCCACATTGACTCTGTACTAATACCCCTGTATATAACCTCCACATTGACTCTGTACCAGTACCCCCCTGTATATAGCCTCCACATTGACTCTGTACTGTAATACCCTGTATATAACCTCCACATTGACTCTGTACCGTAATACCCTGTATATAGCCTCCACATTGACTCTGTACCGTAATACCCTGTATATAGCCTCCACATTGACTCTGTACCGTAATACCCTGTATATAGCCTCCACATTGACTCTGTACCGTAATACCCTGTATATAGCCTCCACATTGACTCTGTACCGTAATACCCTGTATATAGCCTCCACATTGACTCTGTACCGTAACACCCTGTATATAGCCTCCACATTGACTCTGTACCGTAATACCCTGTATATAGCCTCCACATTGACTCTGTACCATAATACCCTGTATATAGCCTCCACATTGACTCTGTACCGGTACCCTGTATATAACCTCCACATTGACTCTGTACCGGTAACCCCTGTATATAGACTCCACATTGACTCTGTACCGTAATACCCTGTATATAGCCTCCACATTGACTCTGTACCGTAACACCCTGTATATAGCCTCCACATTGACTCTGTACCGTACCCCTGTATATAGCCTCCACATTGACTCTGTACCTGTAACCCCTGTATATAGCCTCCACATTGACTCTGTACCGTAACACCCTGTATATAGCCTCCACATTGACTCTGTACCGTAATACCCTGTATATAGCCTCCACATTGACTCTACCATAATACCCTGTATATAGCCTCCACATTGACCCTGTACTGGACCCCCTGTATATAGCCTCCACATTGACTCTGTACCGTAATACCCTGTATATAGCCCCCACATTGACTCTGTACCAGTACCCCCTGTATATAGCCTCCACATTGACTCTGTACCGGTACCCCCTGTATATAGCCTCCACATTTACTCTGTACCGGTACCCCCTGTATATAGCCTCCACATTGACTCTGTACCAGTACCCCCTGTATATTACCACGGGAACAACAGGGTGACTGAGACAAGACAGGGTGACTGGGACAAGACAGGGTGACTGAGACAAGACAGGGTGACTGAGACAAGACAGGGTGACTGAGACAAGACAGGCTGACTGAGACAAGACAGGGTGACTGAGACAAGACAGGCTGACTGGGACAAGACAGGGTGGCTGAGACAAGACAGGGTGACTGAGACAAGACAGGGTGACTGAGACAAGACAGGGTGACTGAGACAAGACAGGGTGACTGAGACAAGACAGGTGACTGAGACAAGACAGGCTGACTGAGACAAGACAGGGTGACTGAGACAAGACAGGCTGACTGGGACAAGACAGGGTGGCTGAGACAAGACAGGCTGACTGAGACAAGACAGGGTGACTGAGACAAGACAGGCTGACTGAGACAAGACAGGGTGACTGAGACAAGACAGGCTGACTGAGACAAGACAGGCTGACTGAGACAAGACAGGGTGACAGACACCTTGTCCCTACAGGTCTAACCGATGACACAAGACACTGTGTTGCGATGAGAACACGTGAAGACAAGACAGGTGATGTTTTAAACATACTAGCTGGAATGAAAGACAGGTGACTGGGACAAGACAGGTGACTGGTGACAAGACAGGTGACTGACTGAGGACAAGACAGCCCAGGTGACTGAGACAAGGTGACAGGCCCAGGTGACTGGGACAAGACAGTGACTGTAACGAGCCCAGGTGACTGAAGACAGCCCAGGTGACTGGGACAAGACAGGGTGACTGATAAGACAGGTGAGACAGGTGACTGATAACTGGTGACAAGACAGGCCCAGGTGACTAACGAGCCCAGGTGACTGATAACGAGCCAGGTGACTGATAACAGCCCAGGTGACTGATAACGAGCCCAGGTGACTGATAACGAGCCCAAGAGCCCAGGTGACTGGGACAAGACAGGTGGGTGGCCCAGGTGACAAGACAGGCTGACTGGAGCCCAGGTGACAAGATAAGAGCCCAGGTGACTGAGACAAGACAGCCCAGGTGACTGAGACAAGACAGGTGACTGGGACAAGACAGGGTGGCTGATAACGAGCCCAGGTGACTGATAAGAGCCCAGGCTGACTGATAACGAGCCCAGGTGACTGAAGACAGGGTGACTGATAGACAAGACAGGTGCTGACAGGTGACTGATAACGAACAGGTGAGACAGCCCAGGTGACTGACTGATAGACAAGACCAGGTGACTGATAACGAGCCCAGGTGACTGATAACGAGCCCAGGTGACTGATAACAGCCCAGGTGACTGATAACGAGCCCAGGTGACTGATAACGAGCCCAGGTGACTGATAACGAGCCCAGGTGACTGATAACGAGCCCAGGTGACTGATAACGAGCCCAGGTGACTGATAGCCCAGGTGACTGATAAACCCAGGTGACTGATAACGAGCCCAGGTGACTGATAACGAGCCCAGGTGACTGACTGATAACGAGCCCAGGTGACTGATAACGAGCCCAGGTGACTGATAACGAGCCCAGGTGACTGATAACGAGCCCAGGTGACTGATAACGAGCCCAGGTGACTGATAACGAGCCCAGGTGACTGATAACGAGCCCAGGTGACTGATAACGAGCCCAGGTGACTGATAACGAGCCCAGGTGACTGATAACGAGCCCAGGTGACTGATAACGAACCCAGGTGACTGATAACGAGCCCAGGTGACTGATAACGAGCCCAGGTGACTGATAACGAGCCCAGGTGACTGATAACGAGCCCAGGTGACTGATAACGAGCCCAGGTGACTGATAACGAGCCCAGGTGACTGATAACGAACCCAGGTGACTGATAACGAGCCCAGGTGACTGATAAAGCCCAGGTGACGATAACGAGCCCAGGTGACTGATAACGAGCCCAGGTGACTGATAACGAGCCCAGGTGACTGATAACGAGCCCAGGTGACTGATAACGAGCCCAGGTGACTGATAACGAGCCCAGGTGACTGATAACGAGCCCAGGTGACTGATAACGAGCCCAGGTGACTGATAACGAGCCCAGGTGACTGATAACGAACCCAGGTGACTGATAACGAGCCCAGGTGACTGATAACGAGCCCAGGTGACTGATAACGAACCCAGGTGACTGATAACGAGCCCAGGTGACTGATAACGAGCCCAGGTGACTGATAACGAGCCCTTTATAAATCCAGGTGACTGTAACGAGCTCCCAGGAACGACAGGTGGGTGATAACGAGACCCAGGTGACTGATAACGAGCCCAGGACAACATCCCCAGGTACTCTCAGCTCCAGGACAACAGAAGAAGACAGGGTGTTGATCACCCATCTCTCTGCTCCAGGACAACAGAAGAAGACAGGGTGGGTGTATCTCTCTGCTCCAGGACAACAGAAGAAGACAGGGTGGGTGTATCTCTCTGCTCCAGGACAACAGAAGAAGACAGGGTGGGTGTATCTCTCTGCTCCAGGACAACAGAAGAAGACAGGGTGGGTGTATCTCTCTGCTCCAGGACAACAGAAGAAGACAGGGTGGGTGTATCTCTCTGCTCCAGGACAACAGAAGAAGACAGGGTGGGTGTATCTCTCTGCTCCAGGACAACAGAAGAAGACAGGGTGGGTGTATCTCTCTGCTCCAGGACAACAGAAGAAGACAGGGTGGGTGTATCTCTCTGCTCCAGGACAACAGAAGAAGACAGGGTGGGTGTATCTCTCTGCTCCAGGACAACAGAAGAAGACAGGGTGGGTGTATCTCTCTGCTCCAGGACAACAGAAGAAGACAGGGTGGGTGTATCTCTCTGCTCCAGGACAACAGAAGAAGACAGGGTGGGTGTATCTCTCTGCTCCAGGACAACAGAAGAAGACAGGGTGGGTGTATCTCTCTGCTCCAGGACAACAGAAGAAGACAGGGTGGGTGTATCTCTCTGCTCCAGGACAACAGAAGAAGACAGGGTGGGTGTATCTCTCTGCTCCAGGACAACAGAAGAAGACAGGGTGGGTGTATCTCTCTGCTCCAGGACAACAGAAGAAGACAGGGTGGGTGTATCTCTCTGCTCCAGGACAACAGAAGAAGACAGGGTGGGTGTATCTCTCTGCTCCAGGACAACAGAAGAAGACAGGGTGGGTGTATCTCTCTGCTCCAGGACAACAGAAGAAGACAGGGTGGGTGTATCTCTCTGCTCCAGGACAACAGAAGAAGACAGGGTGGGTGTATCTCTCTGCTCCAGGACAACAGAAGAAGACAGGGTGGGTGTATCTCTCTGCTCCAGGACAACAGAAGAAGACAGGGTGGGTGTATCTCTGCTCCAGGACAACAGAAGAAGACAGGGTGGGTGTATCTCTCTGCTCCAGGACAACAGAAGAAGACAGGGTGGGTGTATCTCTCTGCTCCAGGACAACAGAAGAAGACAGGGTGGGTGTATCTCTCTGCTCCAGGACAACAGAAGAAGACAGGGTGGGTGTATCTCTCTGCTCCAGGACAACAGAAGAAGACAGGGTGGGTGTATCTCTCTGCTCCAGGACAACAGAAGAAGACAGGGTGGGTGTATCTCTCTGCTCCAGGACAACAGAAGAAGACAGGGTGGGTGTATCTCTCTCTGCTCCAGGACAACAGAAGAAGACAGGGTGGGTGTATCTCTCTGCTCCAGGACAACAGAAGAAGACAGGGTGGGTGTATCTCTCTGCTCCAGGACAACAGAAGAAGACAGGGTGGGTGTATCTCTCTGCTCCAGGACAACAGAAGAAGACAGGGTGGGTGTATCTCTCTGCTCCAGGACAACAGAAGAAGACAGGGTGGGTGTATCTCTCTGCTCCAGGACAACAGAAGAAGACAGGGTGGGTGTATCTCTCTGCTCCAGGACAACAGAAGAAGACAGGGTGGGTGTATCTCTCTGCTCCAGGACAACAGAAGGACAACAGGAAGAAGACAGGGTGGGTGTATCTCTCTGCTCCAGGACAACAGAAGAAGACAGGGTGGGTGTATCTCTCTGCTCCAGGACAACAGAAGAAGACAGGGTGGGTGTATCTCTCTGCTCCAGGACAACAGAAGAAGACAGGGTGGGTGTATCTCTCTGCTCCAGGACAACAGAAGAAGACAGGGTGGGTGTATCTCTCTGCTCCAGGACAACAGAAGAAGACAGGGTGGGTGTATCTCTCTGCTCCAGGACAACAGAAGAAGACAGGGTGGGTGTATCTCTCTCTGCTCCAGGACAACAGAAGAAGACAGGGTGGGTGTATCTCTCTGCTCCAGGACAACAGAAGAAGACAGGGTGGGTGTATCTCTCTGCTCCAGGACAACAGAAGAAGACAGGGTGGGTGTATCTCTCTGCTCCAGGACAACAGAAGAAGACAGGGTGGGTGTATCTCTCTGCTCCAGGACAACAGAAGAAGACAGGGTGGGTGTATCTCTCTGCTCCAGGACAACAGAAGAAGACAGGGTGGGTGTATCTCTCTGCTCCAGGACAACAGAAGAAGACAGGGTGGGTGTATCTCTCTGCTCCAGGACAACAGAAGAAGACAGGGTGGGTGTATCTCTCTGCTCCAGGACAACAGAAGAAGACAGGGTGGGTGTATCTCTCTGCTCCAGGACAACAGAAGAAGACAGGGTGGGTTTATCTCTCTGCTCCAGGACAACAGAAGAAGACAGGGTGGGTGTATCTCTCTGCTCCAGGACAACAGAAGAAGACAGGGTGGGTGTATCTCTCTGCTCCAGGACAACAGAAGAAGACAGGGTGGGTGTATCTCTCTGCTCCAGGACAACAGAAGAAGACAGGGTGGGTGTATCTCTCTGCTCCAGGACAACAGAAGAAGACAGGGTGGGTGTATCTCTCTGCTCCAGGACCTCACTCACTAAAACCGTTCTACCTTCTCAACACGGCGACGACACAGTCTGGACCAGGAAGTGTTTAACTTTCAGACCGAGGCTTTAACACAGACAAACACCACTTACCTCGCTAGCTACCGTCATTCACATCTCACTGCCATCGGGTGTGTGTGTGTGTGTGTGTGTGTGTGTGCATGTGTGTGTGTGTGTGTGTGTGTGTGTGTGTGTGTGTGTGTGTGTGTGTGTGTGTGTGTGTGTGTGTGTGGAGGGGGGGCGTCCGTCTGGAGGAGGGAAGATGGGAGAGGAGGAGGAGGAGGAGGAGGGGTGGGAGGATGAAGATGAGGAGGGAGAGGAGACTTGTCTTTGAAGTACTAGAAGCTCAGTGCTTTTATCTCCCTCCCTGTAATCATCCATTACCAGACAACACAGCTGACTTCTAGGGACACTATCTCTCCCTGGATTTATACTACATGAAGAACAACCAGACGGTTAACCCTAACCCCGGGAACATCTCAGGGTCACTGAGGAGGAGGATTGACTACGGGAACAACTCAGGGTCACTGAGGAGGAGGATTGACTACGGGAACAACTCAGGGTCACTGAGGAGGAGGTTTAACTACGGGAACAACTCAGGGTCACTGAGGAGGAGG
>NW_026281828.1:27500-51251 GCF_023373465.1 Oncorhynchus keta
CAGTGTTTCAGGTTAGAGAGGTGTAGACATTAGTGTTTCAGGTTAGAGAGGTGTAGACAGAGTAGTGTTTCAGGTTAGAGAGGAGTAGACAGAGTAGTGTTTCAGGTTAGAGAGGTGTAGACAGTAGTGTTTCAGGTTAGATAGGTGTAGACAGTAGTGTTCCAGGTTAGAGAGAGTAGACAGGGTAGTGTTTCAGGTTAGAGAGGTGTAGACAGTAGTGTTTCAGGTTAGAGAGGTGTAGACAGTAGTGTTTCAGGTTAGAGAGGTGTAGACAGTAGTGTTTCAGGTTAGAGAGGTGTAGTCAGAGTAGTGTTTCAGGTTAGAGAGGTGTAGACAGAGTAGTGTTTCAGGTTAGAGAGGTGTAGACAGTAGTGTTTCAGATTAGAGAGTGTAGACAGTAGTGTTTCAGGTTATAAAGGTGTAGACAGTAGTGTTTCAGGTTAGAGAGGTGTAGACAGTAGTGTTTCAGGTTAGAGAGGTGTAGACAGAGTAGTGTTTCAGGTTAGAGAGGAGTAGACAGTAGTGTTTCAGGGTGTAGACAGTAGTGTTTCAGGAGAGAGGTGTAGACAGTAGTGTTTCAGGTTAGAGAGGTGTAGACAGAGTAGTGTTTCAGGTTAGAGAGGTGTAGACAGTAGTGTTTCAGGTTAGAGAGGTGTAGACAGTAGTGTTTCAGGTTAGAGAGGTGTAGACAGAGTAGTGTTTCAGGTTAGAAGGAGTAGACAGAGTAGTGTTTCAGGTTAGAGAGGTGTAGACAGTAGTGTTTCAGGTTAGATAGGTGTAGACAGTAGTGTTCCAGGTTAGAGAGGAGTAGACAGGGTAGTGTTTCAGGTTAGAGAGGTGTAGACAGTAGTGTTTCAGGTTAGAGAGGTGTAGACAGTAGTGTTTCAGGTTAGAGAGGTGTAGACAGTAGTTTTTCAGGTTAGACTAAAACAGTAGTGTTTCAGGTTAGAGAGGTGTAGACAGTAGTGTTTCAGGTTAAGGAGTAGACAGAGTAGTGTTTCAGGTTAGAGGTGTAGACAGAGTAGTGTTTCAGGTTAGAGAGGTGTAGACAGTAGTGTTTCAGGTTAGAGAGGTGTAGACAGTAGTGTTTCAGGTTAGAGAGGTGTAGACAGTAGTGTTTCAGGTTAGAGAGGTGTAGACAGGGTAGTGTTTCAGGTTAGAGAGGTGTAGACAGTAGTGTTTCAGGTTAGAGAGGAGTAGACAGAGTAGTGTTTCAGGTTAGAGAGGTGTAGACAGAGTAGTGTTTCAGGTTGGAGAGGTGGGCATATACAGAGGAGTAGTGTTTCAGGTTAGAGAGGTGTAGACAGTAGTGTTTCAGGTTAGAGAGGTGTAGACAGTAGTTTTCAGGTTAGAGAGGTGTAGACAGTAGTGTTTCAGGTTAGATAGGTGTAGACAGTAGTGTTCCAGGTTAGAGGAGTAGACAGGGTAGTGTTTCAGGTTAGAGAGGTGTAGACAGTAGTGTTTCAGGTTAGAGAGGTGTAGACAGTAGTTTTCAGGTTAGAGAGGAGTAGACAGTAGTGTTTCAGGTTAGAGAGGTGTAGACAGTAGTGTTTCAGGTTAGAGAGGAGTAGACAAGTAGTGTTTCAGGTTCAGGTGTAGACAGTAGTGTTTCAGGTTAGAGAGGTGTAGACAGAGTAGTGTTTCAGGTTAGAGAGGTGTAGACAGTAGTGTTTCAGGTTAGAGAGGTGTAGACAGTAGTGTTTCAGGTTAGAGAGGTGTAGACAGTAGTGTTTCAGGTTAGAGAGGTGTAGACAGAGTAGTGTTTCAGGTTAGAGAGGTGTAGACAGTAGTGTTTCAGGTTAGAGAGGTGTAGACAGTAGTGTTTCAGGTTAGAGAGGTGTAGACAGTAGTGTTTCAGGTTAGAGAGGTGTAGACAGAGTAGTGTTTCAGGTTAGAGAGGTGTAGACAGAGTAGTGTTTCAGGTTAGAGAGGTGTAGACAGTAGTGTTTCAGGTTAGAGAGGTGTAGACAGTAGTGTTTCAGGTTAGAGAGGTGTAGACAGGGTAGTGTTTCAGGTTAGAGAGGTTAGACAGGGTAGTGTTTCAGGTTAGAGAGGTGTAGACAGTAGTGTTTCAGGTTAGAGAGGAGTAGACAGAGTAGTGTTTCAGGTTAGAGAGGTGTAGACAGAGTAGTGTTTCAGGTTGGAGAGGTGGGCATATACAGAGGAGTAGTGTTTCAGGTTAGAGAGGTGTATACAGTAGTGTTTCAGGTTAGAGAGGTGTAGACAGTAGTGTTTCAAGTTAGAGAGGTGTAGACAGTAGTGTTTCAGGTTAGAGAGGTGTAGACAGTAGTGTTTCAGGTTAGAGAGGAGTAGACAGGGTAGTGTTTCAGGTTGGAGAGGTGGGCATATACAGAGGAGTAGTGTTTCAGGTTAGAGAGGTGTATACAGTAGTGTTTCAGGTTAGAGAGGTGTAGACAGTAGTGTTTCAAGTTAGAGAGGTGTAGACAGGGTAGTGTTTCAGGTTAGAGAGGTGTAGACAGTAGTGTTTCAGGTTAGAGAGGAGTAGACAGAGTAGTGTTTCAGGTTAGAGAGGTGTAGACAGAGTAGTGTTTCAGGTTAGAGAGGTGTAGACAGTAGTGTTTCAGGTTAGAGAGGTGTAGACAGTAGTGTTTCAGGTTAGAGAGGTGTAGACAGAGTAGTGTTTCAGGTTAGAGAGGGTAGACAGAGTAGTGTTTCAGGTTAGAGAGGTGTAGACAGTAGTGTTTCAGGTTAGAGAGGTGTAGACAGTAGTGTTTCAGGTTAGATAGGTGTAGACAGTAGTGTTCCAGGTTAGAGAGGAGTAGACAGGGTAGTGTTTCAGGTTAGAGAGGTGTAGACGGTAGTGTTTCAGGTTAGAGAGGTGTAGACAGTAGTGTTTCAGGTTAGAGAGGTATAGACAGTAGTGTTTCAGGTTAGAGAGGTGTAGACAGAGTAGTGTTTCAGGTTAGAGAGGTGTAGACAGTAGTGTTTCAGGTTAGAGAGGTGTAGACAGTAGTGTTTCAGGTTAGAGAGGTGTAGACAGTAGTGTTTCAGGTTAGAGAGGTGTAGACAGTAGTGTTTCAGGTTAGAGAGGTGTAGACAGTAGTGTTTCAGGTTAGAGAGGTGTAGACAGAGTAGTGTTTCAGGTTAGAGAGGTGTAGACAGTAGTGTTTCAGGTTAGAGAGGTGTAGACAGTAGTGTTTCAGGTTAGAGAGGTGTAGACAGTAGTGTTTCAGGTTAGAGAGGTATAGACAGTAGTGTTTCAGGTTAGAGAGGTGTAGACAGAGTAGTGTTTCAGGTTAGAGAGGTGTAGACAGTAGTGTTTCAGGTTAGAGAGGTGTAGACAGTAGTGTTTCAGGTTAGAGAGGTGTAGACAGTAGTGTTTCAGGTTAGAGAGGTGTAGACAGAGTAGTGTTTCAGGTTAGAGAGGTGTAGACAGTAGTGTTTCAGGTTAGAGAGGTGTAGACAGTGTTTCAGGTTAGAGAGGTGTAGACAGTAGTGTTTCAGGTTAGATAGGTGTAGACAGAGTAGTGTTTCAGGTTAGAGAGGTGTAGACAGTAGTGTTTCAGGTTAGAGAGGTGTAGACAGTAGTGTTTCAGGTTAGAGAGGTGTAGACAGAGTAGTGTTTCAGGTTAGAGAGGTGTAGACAGTAGTGTTTCAGGTTAGAGAGGTGTAGACAGTAGTGTTTCAGGTTAGAGAGGTGTAGACAGAGTAGTGTTTCAGGTTAGAGAGGTGTAGACAGTAGTGTTTCAGGTTAGAGAGGTGTAGACAGTAGTGTTTCAGGTTAGAGAGGTGTAGACAGTAGTGTTTCAGGTTAGAGAGGTGTAGACAGTAGTGTTTCAGGTTAGAGAGGTATAGACAGTAGTGTTTCAGGTTAGATAGGTGTAGACAGAGTAGTGTTTCAGGTTAGAGAGGAGTAGACAGAGTAGTGTTTCAGGTTAGAGAGGTGTAGACAGTAGTGTTTCAGGTTAGAGAGGTGTAGACAGTAGTGTTTCAGGTTAGATAGGTGTAGACAGTAGTAGTGTATACAGTAGTGTTTCAGGTTAGAGAGGAGTAGACAGTAGTGTTTCAGGTTAGAGAGGTGTATACAGTAGTGTTTCAGGTTAGAGAGGTGTAGACAGTAGTGTTCAGGTTAGAGAGGAGTAGACAGGGTAGTGTTTCAGGTTAGAGGTGTAGACGGTAGTGTTTCAGGTTAGAGAGGTAGACAGTAGTGTTTCAGGTTAGAGAGGTGTAGTCAGAGTAGTGTTTCAGGTTAGAGAGGTGTAGACAGAGTAGTGTTTCAGGTTAGAGAGGTGTAGACAGTAGTGTTTCAGATTAGAGAGGTGTAGACAGTAGTGTTTCAGGTTAGAGAGTGTAGACAGTAGTGTTTCAGGTTAGAGAGGTGTAGACAGTAGTGTTTCAGGTTAGAGAGGTGTAGACAGTAGTGTTTCAGGTTAGAGAGTGTAGACAGTAGTGTTTCAGGTTAGAGAGGTGTAGACAGTAGTGTTTCAGGTTAGAGAGAGTAGACAGGGTAGTGTTTCAGGTTGGAGAGGTGGGCATATACAGAGGAGTAGTGTTTCAGGTTAGAGAGGTGTATACAGTAGTGTTTCAGGTTAGAGAGGTGTAGACAGTAGTGTTTCAGGTTAGAGAGGTGTAGACAGGGTAGTGTTTCAGGTTAGAGAGGTGTAGACAGTAGTGTTTCAGGTTAGAGAGGTGTAGACAGAGTAGTGTTTCAGGTTAGAGAGGTGTAGACAGTAGTGTTTCAGGTTAGAGAGGTGTAGACAGTAGTGTTTCAGGTTAGAGAGGTGTAGACAGAGTAGTGTTTCAGGTTAGAGAGGAGTAGACAGAGTAGTGTTTCAGGTTAGAGAGGTGTAGACAGTAGTGTTTCAGGTTAGAGGTGTAGACAGTAGTGTTTCAGGTTAGATAGGTGTAGACAGTAGTGTTCCAGGTTAGAGGAGTAGACAGGGTAGTGTTTCAGGTTAGAGAGGTGTAGACGGTAGTGTTTCAGGTTAGAGAGGTGTAGACAGTAGTGTTTCAGGTTAGAGAGGTGTAGTCAGAGTAGTGTTTCAGGTTAGAGAGGTGTAGACAGAGTAGTGTTTCAGGTTAGAGGTGTAGACAGTAGTGTTTCAGATTAGAGAGGTGTAGACAGTAGTGTTTCAGGTTAGAGAGGTGTAGACAGTAGTGTTTCAGGTTAGAGAGGTGTAGACAGTAGTGTTTCAGTTTAGAGAGGTGTAGACAGTAGTGTTTCAGGTTAGAGAGTGTAAACAGAGTAGTGTTTCAGGTTAGAGAGGTGTAGACAGTAGTGTTTCAGGTTAGAGAGGTGTAGTCAGAGTAGTGTTTCAGGTTAGAGATGTAGACAGAGTAGTGTTTCAGGTTAGAGAGGTGTAGACAGTAGTGTTTCAGGTTAGAGAGGTGTAGACAGTAGTGTTTCAGGTTAGATAGGTGGACAGTAGTGTTCCAGGTTAGAAGGTAGACAGGGTAGTGTTTCAGGTTAGGAGGTGTAAACAGTAGTGTTTCAGGTTAGAAAGAGGTGTAGACAGTAGTGTTTCAGGTTAGAAAGGTGTAGACAGAGTAGTGTTTCAGGTTAGAGAGGTGTAGACAGAGTAGTGTTTCAGGTTAGAGAGGTGTAGACAGTAGTGTGTCAGGTTAGAAAGGTGTAGACAGTAGTGTTTCAGGTTAGAAAGTGTAGACAGAGTAGTGTTTCAGGTTAGAGAGAGGTGTAGACAGTAGTGTTTCAGGTTAGAAGGTGTACAGTAGTGTTCCAGGTTAGAGAGGTGTAGTCACAGTAGTGTTTCAGGTTAGAGAGGTGTAGACAGAGTAGTGTTTCCAGGTGTAGACAGTAGTGTTTCAGGTTAGAGAGTGTAGACAGAGTAGTGTTTCAGGTTAGAGAGGTGTAGACAGTAGTGTTTCAGGTTAGTAGGTGTAGACAGAGTAGTGTTTCAGGTTAGGTGTAGACAGTAGTGTTTCAGGTTAGAGGTGTAGACAGTAGTGTTTCAGGTTGGAGGTGTAGACAGAGTAGTGTTTCATGTTAGAGAGACAGTAGTGTTTCAGGTTAGAGAGGTGTAGACAGTAGTGTTTCAGGTTAGAGAGGTGTAGACAGAGTAGTGTTTCAGGTTAGAGAGGTGTAGACAGTAGTGTTTCAGGTTAGAGAGGTGTAGACAGAGTAGTGTTTCAGGTTAGAGAGGTGTAGACAGTAGTGTTTCAGGTTAGAGGTGTAGACAGTAGTGTTTCAGGTTAGATAGGTGTAGACAGTAGTGTCCCAGGTTAGAGAGGTGTATACAGTAGTGTTTCAGGTTAGGAGTAGACAGTAGTGTTTCAGGTTAGAGAGGTGTATACAGTAGTGTTTCAGGTTAGAGAGGTGTAGACAGTAGTGTTCCAGGTTAGAGAGGAGTAGACAGGGTAGTGTTTCAGGTTAGAGAAGACAGTAGTGTTTCAGGTTAGAGAGGTGTAGACAGTAGTGTTTCAGGTTAGAGAGGTGTAGTCAGAGTAGTGTTTCAGGTTAGAGAGGTGTAGACAGAGTAGTGTTTCAGGTTAGAGAGGTGTAGACAGTGTTTCAGATTAGAGAGTGTAGACAGTAGTGTTTCAGGTTAGAGAGGTGTAGACAGTAGTGTTTCAGGTTAGAGGTGTAGACAGTAGTGTTTCAGGTTAGAGAGGTGTAGACAGTAGTGTTTCAGGTTAGAAGTGTAGACAGAGTAGTGTTTGTTAGAGAGGAGAGAGAGCAGGAAGAGAGAGAGAGAGAGAGAGAGAGAGAGAGAGAGAGAGAGGAGAGAGGGAGAGGAGGAGAGAGAGAGGAGAGAGAGAGAGAGAGAGAGAGAGAGGAGAGAGAGAGAGAGAGAGAGAGAGAGAGAGAGGGAGAGAGAGAGAGAGAGAGAGAGAGAGAGAGAGAGAGGGAGAGAGGGAGAGAGGGAGAGAGGAGAGAGGGAGAGAGATGAGGGAGAGAGAGAGAGGGAGAGAGAGAGAGGGAGAGAGAGAGAGAGAGACACAGGAGAGAGGATGACATGCCAAACTGAGCGTAATCAGAATGTTGGTCTAGGATCCTGACTGGGCCTCTACATTACACAGTATGTTCCTCCAGCCAGCCTGGGGAGAGTCTAGCTGAACTGAGGACCCAGAGAGATGAGAGAAGGAGACATCTGGAGGGATGGGGAGGGATGGGGAGGCTGGGGGTGTCCATCACCGAGCTGTAGGCTGGGTTGGGCCATAAAGGAGGTGCTGCTACGGTCATTCATTCTCTTTCAAGTTCAGCGAGAGAAGAGAAGGACTAAGAGTCATTAATAACAGAGAAGGGGATGGCGGGAAGAACCAGGATCCAGGACACATGACCTAACGCGCCAGGACCGGGGCCAGAGTATGTTCTAGAGGTTATGACCTCAACAATGCTGGATTTGATCCGATAGTGCTGCAACATATTACGATTCTACAGAGCTCTGTGTGTGTGAGAAACAACGTGAACCTGGCCTACGTTATAACCTGGCAGGAAGACCACGATGAACACACAAGGACAATGTCGTGAACCTGGCCTACATTATAACCTGGCAGGAAGACCACGATGAACACACAGGGACAATGTCGTGAACCTGGCCTACATTATAACCTGGCAGGAAGACCACGATGAACACACAAGGACAATGTCATGAACCTGGCCTACATTATAACCTGGCAGGAAGACCACGATGAACACACAGGGACAATGTCGTGAACCTGGCCTACATTACAACCTGGCCTACGTTATAACCTGGCAGGAAGACCACAATGAACACACAGAGACAATGTCGTGAACCTGGCCTACATTACAACCTGGCCTACGTTATAACCTGGCAGGAAGACCACGATGAACACACAGAGACAATGTCGTGAACCTGGCCTACATTACAACCTGGCCTACGTTATAACCTGGCAGGAAGAGCACGATGAACACACAGAGACAATGTCGTGAACCTGGCCTACATTATAACTGTCATATACCTGGCAGGAAGACCATGATGAAGACCACCAGTCTCTCAGCTAACAGACCAGTCTCTCAGCTAACAGGCCAGTCTCTCAGCTAACAGACCAGTCTCACAGCTAACAGACCAGTCTCACAGCTAACAGACCAGTCTCACAGCTAACAGACCAGTCTCACAGCTAACAGACCAGTCTCACAGCTAACAGACCAGTCTCACAGCTAACAGACCAGACCAGTCTCTCAGCTAACAGACCAGTCTCACAGCTAACAGACCAGTCTCTCAGCTAACAGACCAGTCTCACAGCTAACAGACCAGACCAGTCTCACAGCTAACAGACCAGTCTCTCAGCTAACAGACCAGTCTCTCAGCTAACAGACCAGTCTCACAGCTAACAGACCAGTCTCTCAGCTAACAGACCAGTCTCTCAGCTAACAGACCAGTCTCACAGCTAACAGACCAGTCTCACAGCTAACAGACCAGTCTCACAGCTAACAGACCAGTCTCTCAGCTAACAGACCAGTCTCTCAGCTAACAGACCAGTCTCACAGCTAACAGACCAGTCTCACAGCTAACAGACCAGTCTCACAGCTCACAGACCAGACCAGTCTCACAGCTAACAGACCAGTCTCACAGCTAACAGACCAGTCTCACAGCTAACAGACCAGTCTCTCAGCTAACAGACCAGTCTCTCAGCTAACAGACCAGTCTCTCAGCTAACAGACCAGTCTCTCAGCCAACAGACCAGTCTCTCAGCCAACAGACCAGTCTCACAGCTAACAGACCAGTCTCACAGCTAACAGACCAGTCTCACAGCTAACAGACCAGTCTCACAGCTAACAGACCAGTCTCACAGCTAACAGACCAGTCTATCAGCTAACAGACCAGTCTCTCAGCTAACAGACCAGACCAGTCTCTCAGCTAACAGACCAGTCTCTCAGCTAACAGACCAGACCAGTCTCTCAGCTAGCAGACCAGTCTCACAGCTACCAGACCAGTCTTTCAGCTAACAGACCAGTCTCACAGCTAACAGACCAGTCTCTCAGCTAACAGACCAGTCTCTCAGCTAACAGACCAGTCTCTCAGCTAACAGACCAGTCTCACAGCTAACAGACCAGTCTCACAGCTAACAGACCAGTCTCTCAGCTAACAGACCAGACCAGTCTCTCAGCTAGCAGACCAGTCTCACAGCTAACAGACCAGACCAGTCTCTCAGCTAACAGACCAGTCTCACAGCTAACAGACCAGTCTCTCAGCTAACAGACCAGTCTCACAGCTAACAGACCAGTCTCACAGCTAACAGACCAGTCTCACAGCTAACAGACCAGTATCACAGCTAACAGACCAGTCTCTCAGCTAACAGACCAGACCAGTCTCTCAGCTAGCAGACCAGTCTCACAGCTAACAGACCAGTCTCTCAGCTAGCAGACCAGTCTCACAGCTAACAGACCAGACCAGTCTTTCAGCTAACAGACCAGTCTCACAGCTAACAGACCAGTCTCTCAGCTAACAGACCAGTCTCACAGCTAACAGACCAGTCTCACAGCTAACAGACCAGTCTCTCAGCTAACAGACCAGTCTCACAGCTAACAGACCAGTCTCACAGCTAACAGACCAGTCTCACAGCTAACAGACCAGTCTCACAGCTAACAGACCAGTCTCACAGCTAACAGACCAGTCTCTCAGCTAACAGACCAGTCTCACAGCTAACAGACCAGTCTCTCAGCTAACAGGCCAGTCTCTCAGCTAACAGGCCAGTCTCTCAGCTAACAGACCAGTCTCTCAGCTAACAGACCAGTCTCTCAGCTAACAGACCAGTCTCTCAGCTAACAGACCAGTCTCTCAGCTAACAGACCAGTCTCTCAGCTAACAGACCAGTCTCTCAGCTAACAGACCAGTCTCACAGCTAACAGACCAGTCTCACAGCTAACAGACCAGTCTCACAGCTAACAGACCAGTCTCTCAGCTAACAGACCAGTCTCACAGCTAACAGACCAGTCTCACAGCTAACAGACCAGTCTCACAGCTAACAGACCAGACCAGTCTCTCAGCTAACAGACCAGTCTCACAGCTAACAGACCAGTCTCACAGCTACCAGACCAGTCTCACAGCTAACAGACCAGACCAGTCTCACAGCTAACAGACCAGTCTCTCAGCTAACAGACCAGTCTCACAGCTAACAGACCAGTCTCACAGCTAACAGACCAGTCTCACAGCTAACAGACCAGTCTCTCAGCTAACAGACCAGTCTCACAGCTAACAGACCAGTCTCACAGCTAACAGACCAGTCTCACAGCTAACAGACCAGTCTCTCAGCTAACAGACCAGTCTCTCAGCTAACAGACCAGTCTCACAGCTAACAGACCAGTCTCACAGCTCACAGACCAGACCAGTCTCTCAGCTAACAGACCAGTCTCTCAGCTAACAGACCAGTCTCACAGCTAACAGACCAGTCTCTCAGCTAACAGACCAGTCTCTCAGCTAACAGACCAGTCTCTCAGCTAACAGACCAGTCTCTCAGCCAACAGACCAGTCTCTCAGCCAACAGACCAGTCTCACAGCTAACAGACCAGTCTCACAGCTAACAGACCAGTCTCACAGCTAACAGACCAGTCTCACAGCTAACAGACCAGTCTCACAGCTAACAGACCAGTCTCTCAGCTAACAGACCAGACCAGTCTCTCAGCTAACAGACCAGTCTCTCAGCTAACAGACCAGACCAGTCTCTCAGCTAGCAGACCAGTCTCACAGCTACCAGACCAGTCTTTCAGCTAACAGACCAGTCTCACAGCTAACAGACCAGTCTCTCAGCTAACAGACCAGTCTCTCAGCTAACAGACCAGTCTCTCAGCTAACAGACCAGTCTCACAGCTAACAGACCAGTCTCACAGCTAACAGACCAGTCTCTCAGCTAACAGACCAGACCAGTCTCTCAGCTAGCAGACCAGTCTCACAGCTAACAGACCAGACCAGTCTCTCAGCTAACAGACCAGTCTCACAGCTAACAGACCAGTCTCTCAGCTAACAGACCAGTCTCACAGCTAACAGACCAGTCTCACAGCTAACAGACCAGTCTCACAGCTAACAGACCAGTATCACAGCTAACAGACCAGTCTCTCAGCTAACAGACCAGACCAGTCTCTCAGCTAGCAGACCAGTCTCACAGCTAACAGACCAGTCTCTCAGCTAGCAGACCAGTCTCACAGCTAACAGACCAGACCAGTCTTTCAGCTAACAGACCAGTCTCACAGCTAACAGACCAGTCTCTCAGCTAACAGACCAGTCTCACAGCTAACAGACCAGTCTCACAGCTAACAGACCAGTCTCTCAGCTAACAGACCAGTCTCACAGCTAACAGACCAGTCTCACAGCTAACAGACCAGTCTCACAGCTAACAGACCAGTCTCACAGCTAACAGACCAGTCTCACAGCTAACAGACCAGTCTCACAGCTAACAGACCAGTCTCTCAGCTAACAGACCAGTCTCACAGCTAACAGACCAGTCTCTCAGCTAACAGACCAGTCTCTCAGCTAACAGGCCAGTCTCTCAGCTAACAGACCAGTCTCTCAGCTAACAGACCAGTCTCTCAGCTAACAGACCAGTCTCTCAGCTAACAGACCAGTCTCTCAGCTAACAGGCCAGTCTCTCAGCTAACAGACCAGTCTCTCAGCTAACAGACCAGTCTCACAGCTAACAGACCAGTCTCACAGCTAACAGACCAGTCTCACAGCTAACAGACCAGTCTCTCAGCTAACAGACCAGTCTCACAGCTAACAGACCAGTCTCACAGCTAACAGACCAGTCTCACAGCTAACAGACCAGTCTCACAGCTAACAGACCAGGCTCACAGCTAACAGACCAGGCTCACAGCTAACAGACCAGTCTCACAGCTAACAGACCAGTCTCTCAGCTAACAGACCAGTCTCTCAGCTAACAGGCCAGTCTCTCAGCTAACAGACCAGTCTCTCAGCTAACAGACCAGTCTCTCAGCTAACAGACCAGTCTCTCAGCTAACAGGCCAGTCTCTCAGCTAACAGACCAGTCTCTCAGCTAACAGACCAGTCTCTCAGCTAACAGACCAGTCTCTCAGCTAACAGACCAGTCTCACAGCTAACAGACCAGTCTCTCAGCTAACAGACCAGTCTCACAGCTAACAGACCAGTCTCACAGCTAACAGACCAGTCTCACAGCTAACAGACCAGTCTCTCAGCTAACAGACCAGTCTCTCAGCTAACAGACCAGTCTCTCAGCTAACAGACCAGTCTCTCAGCTAACAGACCAGTCTCTCAGCTAACAGACCAGTCTCACAGCTAACAGACCAGTCTCTCAGCTAACAGACCAGTCTCACAGCTAACAGACCAGTCTCTCAGCTAACAGACCAGTCTCACAGCTAACAGACCAGTCTCTCAGCTAACAGACCAGTCTCACAGCTAACAGACCAGTCTCACAGCTAACAGACCAGTCTCTCAGCTAACAGACCAGTCTCACAGCTAACAGACCAGTCTCACAGCTAACAGACCAGTCTCACAGCTAACAGACCAGTCTCTCAGCTAACAGACCAGTCTCTCAGCTAACAGACCAGTCTCTCAGCTAACAGACCAGTCTCTCAGCTAACAGACCAGTCTCTCAGCTAACAGACCAGTCTCACAGCTAACAGACCAGTCTCTCAGCTAACAGACCAGTCTCTCAGCTAACAGACCAGTCTCACAGCTAACAGACCAGTCTCACAGCTAACAGACCAGTCTCACAGCTAACAGACCAGTCTCACAGCTAACAGACCAGTCTCACAGCTAACAGACCAGTCTCTCAGCTAACAGACCAGTCTCTCAGCTAACAGACCAGTCTCTCAGCTAACAGACCAGTCTCTCAGCTAACAGACCAGTCTCTCAGCTAACAGACCAGTCTCACAGCTAACAGACCAGTCTCTCAGCTAACAGACCAGTCTCTCAGCTAACAGACCAGTCTCTCAGCTAACAGACCAGTCTCTCAGCTAACAGACCAGTCTCACAGCTAACAGACCAGTCTCACAGCTAACAGACCAGTCTCACAGCTAACAGACCAGTCTCACAGCTAACAGACCAGTCTCTCAGCTAACAGACCAGTCTCACAGCTAACAGACCAGTCTCTCAGCTAACAGACCAGTCTCTCAGCTAACAGACCAGTCTCTCAGCTAACAGACCAGTCTCTCAGCTAACAGACCAGTCTCTCAGCTAACAGACCAGTCTCACAGCTAACAGACCAGTCTCACAGCTAACAGACCAGTCTCACAGCTAACAGACCAGACCAGTCTCTCGGCTAACAGACCAGTCTCTCAGCTAACAGACCAGTCTCTCAGCTAACAGACCAGTCTCACAGCTAACAGACCAGTCTCTCAGCTAACAGACCAGTCTCACAGCTAACAGACCAGACCAGTCTCTCAGCTAACAGACCAGTCTCACAGCTAACAGACCAGTCTCACAGCTAACAGACCAGACCAGTCTCTCAGCTAACAGACCAGTCTCACAGCTAACAGACCAGTCTCTCAGCTAACAGACCAGTCTCACAGCTAACAGACCAGACCAGTCTCTCAGCTAACAGACCAGTCTCTCAGCTAACAGACCAGTCTCACAGCTAACAGACCAGACCAGTCTCTCAGCTAACAGACCAGACCAGTCTCTCAGCTAACAGACCAGTCTCACAGCTAACAGACCAGTCTCACAGCTAACAGACCAGTCTCTCAGCTAACAGACCAGTCTCACAGCTAACAGACCAGTCTCTCAGCTAACAGACCAGTCTCACAGCTAACAGACCAGTCTCACAGCTAACAGACCAGTCTCACAGCTAACAGACCAGTCTCACAGCTAACAGACCAGTCTCACAGCTAACAGACCAGTCTCTCAGCTAACAGACCAGTCTCACAGCTAACAGACCAGTCTCTCAGCTAACAGACCAGTCTCTCAGCTAACAGACCAGTCTCACAGCTAACAGACCAGTCTCACAGCTAACAGACCAGTCTCTCAGCTAACAGACCAGTCTCACAGCTAACAGACCAGTCTCTCAGCTAACAGACCAGTCTCTCAGCTAACAGACCAGTCTCACAGCTAACAGACCAGTCTCACAGCTAACAGACCAGTCTCACAGCTAACAGACCAGTCTCACAGCTAACAGACCAGTCTCACAGCTAACAGACCAGTCTCACAGCTAACAGACCAGACTCACAGCTAACAGACCAGACCAGTCTCACAGCTAACAGACCAGTCTCTCAGCTAACAGACCAGTCTCTCAGCTAACAGACCAGTCTCTCAGCTAACAGACCAGTCTCTCAGCTAACAGACCAGTCTCACAGCTAACAGACCAGTCTCTCAGCTAACAGACCAGTCTCACAGCTAACAGACCAGTCTCACAGCTAACAGACCAGTCTCTCAGCTAACAGACCAGTCTCTCAGCTAACAGACCAGTCTCACAGCTAACAGACCAGTCTCTCAGCTAACAGACCAGTCTCACAGCTAACAGACCAGTCTCTCAGCTAACAGACCAGTCTCACAGCTAACAGACCAGTCTCTCAGCTAACAGACCAGTCTCACAGCTAACAGACCAGTCTCACAGCTAACAGACCAGTCTCTCAGCTAACAGACCAGTCTCACAGCTAACAGACCAGTCTCTCAGCTAACAGACCAGTCTCACAGCTAACAGACCAGTCTCACAGCTAACAGACCAGTCTCTCAGCTAACAGACCAGTCTCTCAGCTAACAGACCAGTCTCTCAGCTAACAGACCAGTCTCACAGCTAACAGACCAGTCTCTCAGCTAACAGACCAGTCTCTCAGCTAACAGACCAGTCTCTCAGCTAACAGACCAGTCTCTCAGCTAACAGACCAGTCTCACAGCTAACAGACCAGTCTCTCAGCTAACAGACCAGACCAGTCTCTCAGCTAACAGACCAGTCTCTCAGCTAACAGACCAGTCTCTCAGCTAACAGACCAGTCTCTCAGCTAACAGACCAGTCTCTCAGCTAACAGACCAGACCAGTCTCTCAGCTAACAGACCAGTCTCTCAGCTAACAGACCAGTCTCTCAGCTAACAGACCAGTCTCTCAGCTAACAGACCAGTCTCTCAGCAGTGTGCTGGATAAAAGCCCTGATGTCATAGCATCTATAAACCTTGTTCAGGTGCAGGTTTATTTTCCTTGGAAGTAGAGGACAGTCATGAAATAAGAATCGGACCAAAAACCTAAACAAAAAATCCCTGGTAACACTTTAAAGAATGTTAAGTAGAATGACTGTTCAAATAAACCCTAACTGGCAGTGAATGAGGGAGGGGGGAGGGAGGGGGGAGGGAGAGAGGTAATGAGGAGAGAGGTAAGGAGGGGAGAGAGGTAAGGAGGGAGGGAGGGAGGGAGAGTAAGGAGGGAGGGAGAGAGGTAAGGAGGGAGAGAGGTAAGGGAGGGAGGGAGAGGGGGGGGGGAGGGAGGGAGGGGGAGGGGGGAGGGAGGGAGGGAGGAGGGAGGGAGGGGAGGGAGGGAGGGAGGGAGGGAGGGAGGGAGGGAGGGAGGAGGGAGGGAGGGAGGGAGGGAGGGAGGGAGGGAGGGAGGGAGGGAGGTAGAGGGAGGGAGAGAGGTAAGGAGGAGAGAGGTAAGGAGGAGAGGGAGAGAGGAAGGAGGGAGAGGTAAGGAGGGAGGGAGAGAGGTAAGGAGGAGGGAGGTAAGGAGGGAAGGAGGGGAGAGAGGTAAGGGAGGGAGGGAGGGAGGAGGAGAGGTAAGGAGGGAGGGAGGAGAGGTAAGGAGGGAGGGAGGGGGAGGGAGGAGGAGGGAGAGGAAGAGAGAGGTAGGAGGAGGGAGGAGGGGAGGGGAGAGAGGTAAGGAGGGAGGGAGAATGTTAGGGAGGAGGGAGTATGAAGGAGGGAGAGAGTTAAGGAGGGAGGGAGGGAGAGAGTTAAGGAGGGAGGAGAAGAGTTAAGGAGGGAGGGAGAGAGGTAAGGAGGGAGGGAGGTAGGTAAGGAGGGAGGGAGAGAGGTAAGGAGGGTGGAGGGTTAGAGAGAGGGTTAAGGAGGGAGGAGAGAGGTAAGGAGAGAGGTAAGGAGGGAGGGAGGGAGGGAGGGAGGGAGGGAGGGAGGGAGGGAGGGAGGGAGGGAGGGAGGGAGGGAGGAGGGAGGAGGGAGGGAGGGAGACAGAAAGAGGGAGAGACAGAGGAGAGAGACAGAGAAAGAGAGAGAGGGGGAGGAGAGAGAAAGGGGAGAGAGACAGATAGAGAGAGAGACAGAAAGAGAGAGAGGGAGAGAGAGAGGAGGAAAGAGGGAGAGTGAAGGGAGTACAGATTACCTCTTGGCTCAGCCAGTCTGTCTGTGAACTGCCTCCACTACTGTAGTATCTCTGTCTGATTACATCTCTGTCTGTCTGTCTGTCTGTCTGTCTGTCTGTCTGTCTGTCTGTCTGTCTGTCTGTCGTTCTCTGTCTCTCCTATATATAGACCATCAGGTGTATTTATCTGACAGTCTCATGGTCATGGATGATACTTGGACACAGACAGGTCTGAGAAGACAGACGAGGTTAGTGAGATATCGATGTATTAAAATGTATTAAAATAATGGTCTGGGGCTGTTTTTCATGGTTCAGGGCCCCTTAGTTCCAGTGAAGGTTCTTAACACTACAGCATACAATGACATTCTAAATTATTCTGTGCTTACAAATTTGTGGCAACAAATTTCAGCATGACAATGCCCCCATGAACAAAGCGAGGTCCATACAGAAATGGTTTGTCTAAATCGGTGTGAAAGAACTTGACTGGCCAGCACAGAGCCCTGACCTCAACCCCATCGAACACCTTTGGGATGAATTTGAACACCGACTGCGAGCCAGGAGGCCTGATCCCCCAACATCAGTACCCGACCTCACTAATGTTCTGGTAGCTGAATGGAAGCAAGACAGAAATGTTCCTACATCTAGTGGAAAGCCTTCCCAGAAGAGTGGAGGCTGTTATAGCAGAAATGTTCCAACATCTAGTGGAAAGCCTTCCCAGAAGAGTAGAGGCTGTTATAGTAGCAATGTTCCAACATCTAGTGGAAAGCCTTCCCAGAAGAGTGGAGGCTGTTATAGCAACAATGTTCCAACATCTAGTGGAAAGCCTTCCCAGAAGAGTGGAGGCTGTTATAGCAGCAATGTTCCAACATCTAGTGGAAAGCCTTCCCAGAAGAGTGGAGGCTGTTATAGCAGCAATGTTCCAACATCTAGTGGAAAGCCTTCCCAGAAGAGTGGAGGCTGTTATAGCAGCAATGTTCCAACATCTAGTGGAAAGCCTTCCCAGAAGAGTGGAGGCTGTTATAGCAGCAATGTTCCAACATCTAGTGGAAAGCCTTCCCAGAAGAGTGGAGGCTGTTATAGCAGCAATGTTCCAACATCTAGTGGAAAGCCTTCCCAGAAGAGTGGAGGCTGTTATAGCAGCAATGTTCCAACATCTAGTGGAAAGCCTTCCCAGAAGAGTGGAGGCTGTTATAGCAGCAATGTTCCAACATCTAGTGGAAAGCCTTCCCAGAAGATGGAGGCTGTTATAGCAGCAATGTTCCAACATCTAGTGGAAAGCCTTCCCAGAAGAAGGAGGCTGTTATAGCAGCAATGTTCCAACATCTAGTGGAAAGCCTTCCCAGAAGAGTGGAGGCTGTTATAGCAGCAATGTTCCAACATCAGTGGAAAGCCTTCCCAGAAGAGTGGAGCTGTTATAGCAGCAATGTTCAACATCTAGTGGAAAGCCTTCCCAGAAGAGTCTGGGAGGCTGTTATAGCAGCAATGTTCCAACATCTAGTGGAAAGCCTTCCCAGAAGAGTGGAGGCTGTTATAGCATCAATGTTCAACATCTAGTGGAAAGCCTTCCCAGAAGAGTGGAGGCTGTTATAGCAGCAATGTCCCAACATCTAGTGGAAAGCCTTCCCAGAAGAGTGGAGGCTGTTATAGCAGCAAAGGGGGAACCAACATCATATTAATACCAATGAATTTGGAATGTAATTACAATCATGTAATTTGGGAGGAGCCACCTTAAATAACAACACCTGTAATTCACCGAGACAGAATGATGGTTCTGTGGGGGGGAGGTCACACAGTAAAGTATACTGTGGTAGACTGGAACCAGGTTCTGCTAAAACAGGAATATATCCAGAGATATGCCCTACCGTAGGGTTAGAACACTAGGTCTGGGAAATGACATGTCAGGGTCTGGGAGGAGAAAACATCTGGGGAGGATATGATATCAAAACCCTGGGAGGAGACATCGATGTCAGGGTCTGGGAGGAGACATCGATGTCAGGGTCTGGGAGGAGACATCGATGTCAGGGTCTGGGGGAGGAGACATCGATGTCAGGGTCTGGGAGGAGACATCGATGTCAGGGTCTGGGAGGAGACATCGATGTCAGGGTCTGGGAGGAGACATCGATGTCAGGGTCTGGGAGGAGACATCGATGTCAGGGTCTGGGAGGAGACATCGATGTCAGGGTCTGGGAGGAGACATCGATGTCAGGGTCTGGGAGGAGACGTCTGTAAACTACTACAGCATTTGAACCAGTTATGCTTTGATGGTTACACAGCAAGATCTGGAGTCGTGATTATTATTCTCTACAGTCTTTATTTACGGCTCGACTTTATAAGAGTCAAAACGTCTGAACATCAGGAATAATACATTAACAACAACAAGGGGGGCACAAAGGGGAAGGGGGGCACAAAGGGGAAGGGGGGCACAAAGGGGAAGGGAGGGGGCACAAAGGGAAGGGGGGGGCACAAAGGGGAAGGGGGGGCACAAAGGGGAAGGGGGGCACAAAGGGAAGGGGGCACAAAGAGGAAGGGGGCACAAAGAGGAAGGGGGGGCATTTGTTGAATTATTGTTTTTAAAAAAAGACAAAAAAAGAGAGAGAAGATTTGATGAAATAAAACACGTGGCCAAATGATAGAACCTGGAGTGATGATACCTTGTTACCGTGGTGATATGATACTGTGGGAATGAAGAGTTACAAGAGTCCCCTTTAAAACCTGTCTGTGAGGAAGACCTTTATAATCTGTCTGTGAGGAAGACCTTTATAATCTGTCTGTGAGGAAGACCTTTATAATCTGTCTGTGAGGAAGACCTTTATAATCCGTCTGTGAGGAAGACCTTTAAATCTGTCTGTGAGGAAGACCTTTAAATCTGTCTGTGAGGAAGACCTTTATAATCTGTCTGTGAGGAAGACCTTTATAATCTGTCTGTGAGGAAGACCTTTATAATCCGTCTGTGAGGAAGACCTTTAAATCTGTCTGTGAGGAAGACCTTTAAATCTGTCTGTGAGGAAGACCTTTAAATCTGTCTGTGAGGAAGACCTTTAAATCTGTCTGTGAGGAAGACCTTTAAATCTGTCTGTGAGGAAGACCTTTAAATCTGTCCGTGAGGAAGACCTTTCCATGAAATACACTTGTTGAACTGTTGCTGACCACAGATAGAACGATTTACTGAAAAAAGGACTGTGTTTCCCCCCCAACTGTAACAGTATTGAATCAATAAGATGAAATACATTTTTAAAAAGGAGGCTAGTGAGATATCGTTGTATGAGAGGTCATAAAATTACATCTGGACACAGACAGGTCTGGAGAATACGACCTCCATCACTAGATACAATACAGACCTCCATCACTAGATACAATACAGACCTCCATCACTAGATACTATACAGACCTCCACCACTAGATACAGACCCCCATCACTAGATACTATACAGACCTCCATCACTAGATACAGACCTCCATCACTAGATACAATACGACCTCCATCACTAGATACAATACAGACCTCCATCACTAGATACAATACAGACCTCCATCACTAGATACTATACAGACCTCCATCACTAGATACAGACCTCCACCACTAGATACAATACAGACCTCCATCACTAGATACAATACAGACCTCCATCACTAGATACTATACATACCTCCATCACTAGATACAGACCTCCATCACTAGATACTATACAGACCCCCATCACTAGATACTATACAGACCTCCATCACTAGATACTATACAGACCTCCATCACTAGATACAATACAGACCTCCATCACTAGATACAATACAGACCTCCATCACTAGATACAATACAGACCTCCATCACTAGATACTATACAGACCTCCATCACTAGATACTATACAGACCTCCATCACTAGATACTATACAGACCTCCATCACTAGATACAATACAGACCTCCATCACTAGATACAGTCTCCATCACTAGATACAGACCCCCATCACTAGATACTATACAGACCTCCATCACTAGATACTATACAGACCTCCATCACTAGATACTATACAGACCTCCATCACTAGATACTATACAGACCTCCATCAATAGATACAATACAGACCTCCACCACTAGATACAATACAGACCTCCATCACTAGATACAATACAGACCTCCATCACTAGATACAATACAGACCTCCATCACTAGATACAATACAGACCTCCATCACTAGATACAATACAGACCTCCATCACTAGATACAATACAGACCTCCATCACTAGATACTATACAGACCTCCATCACTAGATAGACCTCCATCACTAGATACAATACAGACCTCCATCACTAGATACAATAGAGACCTCCACCACTAGATACAATACAGACCTCCACCACTAGATACAATACAGACCTCCATCACTAGATACAATACAGACCTCCATCACTAGATACAATACAGACCTCCATCACTAGATACAATACAGACCTCCATCACTAGATACAATACAGACCTCCATCACTAGATACAATACAGACCTCCATCACTAGATACAGACCTCCATCACTAGATACAATACAGACCTCCATCACTAGATACAATACAGACCTCCATCACTAGATACAATACAGACCTCCATCACTAGATACAGACCTCCATCACTAGATACAATACAGACCTCCATCACTAGATACAATACAGACCTCCATCACTAGATACAGACCTCCATCACTAGATACAATACAGACCTCCATCACTAGATACAGACCTCCATCACTAGATACAATACAGACCTCCATCACTAGATACAATACAGACCTCCATCACTAGATACTATACAGACCTCCACCACTAGATACAATACAGACCTCCATCACTAGATACAATACAGACCTCCATCACTAGATACAATACAGACCTCCATCACTAGATACAATACAGACCTCCACCACTAGATACAATACAGACCTCCATCACTAGATACAGACCTCCATCACTAGATACAGACCTCCACCACTAGATACAGACCTCCATCACTAGATACAGACCTCCACCACTAGATACAGACCTCCATCACTAGATACAGACCTCCATCACTAGATACAGACCTCCATCACTAGATACTATACAGACCTCCATCACTAGATACTATACAGACCTCCATCACTAGATACAATACAGACCTCCATCACTAGATACTATACAGACCTCCATCACTAGATACTATACAGACCTCCATCACTAGATACTATACAGACCTCCATCACTAGATACTATACAGACCTCCATCACTAGATACTATACAGACCTCCATCACTAGATACTATACAGACCTCCATCACTAGATACTATACAGACCTCCATCACTAGATACAATACAGACCTCCATCACTAGATACTATACAGACCTCCATCACTAGATACAATACAGACCTCCATCACTAGATACTATACAGACCTCCATCACTAGATACAGACCTCCACCACTAGATACAGACCTCCACCACTAGATACTATACAGACCTCCATCACTAGATACTATACAGACCTCCATCACTAGATACTATACAGACCTCCATCACTAGATACTATACAGACCTCCATCACTAGATACTATACAGACCTCCATCACTAGATACTATACAGACCTCCATCACTAGATACTATACAGACCTCCATCACTAGATACAATACAGACCTCCATCACTAGATACTATACAGACCTCCATCACTAGATACAATACAGACCTCCATCACTAGATACTATACAGACCTCCATCACTAGATACAGACCTCCACCACTAGATACAGACCTCCACCACTAGATACAGACCTCCACCACTAGATACAGACCTCCATCACTAGATACTATACAGACCTCCATCACTAGATACTATACAGACCTCCATCACTAGATACTATACAGACCTCCATCACTAGATACTATACAGACCTCCATCACTAGATACTATACAGACCTCCATCACTAGATACTATACAGACCTCCATCACTAGATACAATACAGACCTCCATCACTAGATACTATACAGACCTCCATCACTAGATACAATACAGACCTCCATCACTAGATACTATACAGACCTCCATCACTAGATACAGACCTCCACCACTAGATACAGACCTCCACCACTAGATACAGACCTCCACCACTAGATACAGACCTCCATCACTAGATACTATACAGACCTCCATCACTAGATACAGACCTCCATCACTAGATACTATACAGACCTCCATCACTAGATACAGACCTCCATCACTAGATACTATACAGACCTCCATCACTAGATACTATACAGACCTCCATCACTAGATACTATACAGACCTCCATCACTAGATACAGACCTCCATCACTAGATACTATACAGACCTCCATCACTAGATACTATACAGACCTCCATCACTAGATACTATACAGACCTCCATCACTAGATACTATACAGACCTCCACCACTAGATACAATACAGACCTCCATCACTAGATACAATACAGACCTCCACCACTAGATACAATACAGACCTCCATCACTAGATACAATACAGACCTCCATCACTAGATACTATACAGACCTCCATCACTAGATACAGACCTCCACCACTAGATACAGACCTCCACCACTAGATACAGACCTCCACCACTAGATACAGACCTCCATCACTAGATACTATACAGACCTCCATCACTAGATACAGACCTCCATCACTAGATACTATACAGACCTCCATCACTAGATACAGACCTCCATCACTAGATACTATACAGACCTCCATCACTAGATACTATACAGACCTCCATCACTAGATACTATACAGACCTCCATCACTAGATACAGACCTCCATCACTAGATACAATACAGACCTCCATCACTAGATACAATACAGACCTCCATCACTAGATACAATACAGACCTCCATCACTAGATACTATACAGACCTCCATCACTAGATACAGACCTCCATCACTAGATACAGACCTCCATCACTAGATACAATACAGACCTCCATCACTAGATACAATACAGACCTCCATCACTAGATACAATACAGACCTCCACCACTAGATACAATACAGACCTCCATCACTAGATACAATACAGACCTCCATCACTAGATACAATACAGACCTCCATCACTAGATACTATACAGACCTCCATCACTAGATACAGACCTCCATCACTAGATACAGACCTCCATCACTAGATACAATACAGACCTCCATCACTAGATACAATACAGACCTCCATCACTAGATACAATACAGACCTCCACCACTAGATACAATACAGACCTCCATCACTAGATACAATACAGACCTCCATCACTAGATACAATACAGACCTCCATCACTAGATACTATACAGACCTCCATCACTAGATACAATACAGACCTCCATCACTAGATACATTACATATTTTACTATACTATAGATATTTTATGTGAATTCAACCTTTATCTAATTTGGCGAGCACTGAAAGGAGGGTCATAGCTAACCTTGGAGCTCTGGACTCCTGACCCCTCTGAAGGACAGACCACATTGTGGCCACTAGAGGGCAGTGATGTCAAAGTGCCTTGGTGGAGGTCAGACACATCCTCATTAAACAACTGCTGG
>NW_026281829.1:0-5676 GCF_023373465.1 Oncorhynchus keta
ACAGACACTGGTTACAGTGAGAAGCTTCCTGTTGAGTGGGTTGATTAATAACCTGAACCAGATTACAGACACTGGTTACAGTGAGAAGCTTCCTGTTGAGTGGGTTGATTAATAACCTGAACCAGATTACAGACACTGGTTACAGTGAAGCTTCCTGTTGAGCGGACAGCTTGATGAAAACCAGTCCATATTCAAGTCCCCTGAAAGTAGACCTCTCTCTGTTTACATCACATACTCTATCAAGCATTTCACACATGATTTAGATATTGACTGTTAGCACTTGGTGGCCTACAGAAACACCCCGCAATAAAAGGCTTTAGATGAAGGGCCAAGTGAACCTGCAACCACAACACTTAAATAACACTTGACATGACATCTTCTCTAAGCAATTACAGGGATATGGCTCTGAATATATACAGCAACACCTCCCCCATGACATCTTCTCTAAGCATTACAGGAATATGGCTCTGAATATATACAGCAACACCTCCCCTATAAACATTACAGGGATATGGCTCTGAATATATACAGCAACACCTCCCCCATGACATCTTCTCTAAGCATTACAGGGATATGGCTCTGAATATATACAGCAACACCTCCCCCATGACATCTTCTCTAAGCATTACAGGAATATGGCTCTGAATATATACAGCAACACCTCCCCTATAAACATTACAGGGATATGGCTCTGAATATATACAGCAACACCTCCCCCATGACATCTTCTCTAAGCATTACAGGGATATGGCTCTGAATATATACAGCAACACCTCCCCATAAGCATTACAGGGATATGGCTCTGAATATATACAGCAACACCTCCCCCATGACATCTTCTCTAAACATTACAGGGATATGGCTCTGAATATATACAGCAACACCTCCCCTATAAACATTACAGGGATATGGCTCTGAATATATATACAGCAACACCTCCTATAAACATTCATGGGGATATGAGGCTCTGAATATATACAGCAAACTGCACCTCCCCCATGACATCTTCTCTAAGCATTACAGGGATATGGCTCTGAGATATATACAACGACTTACCTCCCCCATAAACATTACAGGGATATGGCTCTGAATATATACAGCAACACCTCCCCCATGACATCTTCTCTAAGCATTACAGGGATATGGCTCTGAATATATACAGCAACACCTCCGACCATAAGCATTACAGGGATGTGGCTCTGAATATATACAGCAACACCTCCGACCATAAGCATTCCTGTCTCTTCTATAGATGTTACATAAGATCTTCTCTAAGCATCACAGTGAATATGGCTCTGAATATATACAGCAACACCTCCGACCATAAGCATTCCTGTCTCTTCTATAGATGTTACATAAGATCTTCTCTAAGCATCACAGTGAATATGGCTCTGAATATATACAGCAACACCTCCCCCATAAGCATTCCTGTCTCTTCTATAGATGTTATATCCTTGTATTGCTGTTGCTGTATCATCAAAGTGATTCTCAGAAAAGGCTAATTAAATTAATGTTATCGGATGTTAGCAAGTTATTGATTTCCTGACCCTTATTTCTAAGGCTATTCTATATATATTAATATGGGCTGTTTTCAGCCCTTTCCTGGGCAGCTTCTCGTAGACAGACATTAATATGGGCCGTTTTCAGCCCTTTCCTGGGCAGCTTCTCGTAGACAGACATTAATATGGGCTGTTTTCAGCCCTTTCCTGGGCAGCTTCTCATAGACAGACATTAATATGGGCCGTTTTCAGCCATTTACTGGGCAGCTTCTCGTAGACAGACATTAATATGGGCCGTTTTCAGCCCTTTCCTGGGCAGCTTCTCGTAGACAGACATTAATATGGGCCGTTTTCAGCCCTTTCCTGGGCAGCTTCTCATAGACAGACATTAATATGGGCTGTTTTCAGCCCTTTCCTGGGCAGCTTCTCGTAGACAGACATTAATATGGTCCGTTTTCAGCCCTTTACTGGGCAGCTTCTCGTAGACAGACATTAATATGGGCCGTTTTCAGCCCTTTCCTGGGCAGCTTCTCGTAGACAGACATTAATATGGGCCGTTTTCAGCCCTTTCCTGGGCAGCTTCTCGTAGACAGACATTAATATGGGCTGTTTTCAGCCCTTTCCTGGGCAGCTTCTCATAGACAGACATTAATATGGGCGTTCAGCCCTTTCCTGGGCAACTTCGTAGACAGACATTAATATGGGCCGTTTTCAGCCCTTTCCTGGGCAGCTTCTCGTAGACAGACATTAATATGGGCCGTTTTCAGCCCTTTCCTGGGCAGCTTCGTAGACAGACATTAATATGGGCCGTTTCAGCCCTTTCCTGGGCAACTTCTCGTAGACAGACATTAATATGGGCGTTTTCAGCCCCTTTCTGGGCAACTTCAACAGACAGTAATATGGGCCGTTTCCAGCCCTTTCCTGGGCAGCTTCTCGTAGACAGACATTAATATGGGCCGTTTTCAGCCCTTTCCTGGGCAACTTCTATAGACAGACATTAATATGGGCCGTTTTCAGCCCTTTCCTGGGCAGCTTCTCATAGACAGACATTAATATGGGCCGTTTTCAGCCCTTTCCTGGGCAACTTCTCGTAGACAAACATTAATATGGGCCGTTTTCAGCCCTTTCCTGGGCAGCTTCTCATAGACAGACATTTAATATGGGCCGTTTTCAGCCCTTTCCTGGGCAGCTTCTCGTAGACAGACATTAATATGAGCCGTTTCAGCCCTTTCTGGGCAGCTTCTAAATAGACAGACATTAATAAGGGCAGTTTTCAGCCCTTTCTGGGCAGCTTCTCGTGTGAACATTAATATGGGCCGTTTTCAGCCCTTTACTGGGCAACTTCTTGATGACAGACATTACCATAGGGCTGTTTTCAGCCATTACTGGGCAGCTTCGTGACAGACATTAATATGGGCCGTTTCCAGCCCTTTACTGGGCAGCTTCTCATTGACAGACATTAATATGTTGTTCAGCCCTTTCCTGGGCAGCTTCTCGTAGACAGACATTAATATGGGCTGTTTTCAGCCCTTTACTGGGCAACTTCTCGTAGACAGACATTAATATGGGCCGTTTTCAGCCCTTTCCTGGGCAGCTTCTCGTAGACAGTCATTAATATGGGCCTTTTCAGCCCTTTACTGGGCAGCTTCGTTGACAGACATTAATATGGGCCGTTTTCAGCCCTTTCCTGGGCAGCTTCTCATAGACGAACAGTAATATGGGCTGTTTTCAGCCCTTTACTGAGGCAGCTTCTCATTGACAGACATTAATATGGGCGTTCAGCCCTTTCCTGGGCAGCTTCTCATTGACAGACATTAATATGGGCCGTTTTCAGCCCTTTCCTGGGCAGCTTCTCGTAGACAGACATTAATATGGGCCGTTTTCAGCCCTTTGGGCAGCTTCTCATTGACAGACATTAATATGGGCCGTTTTCAGCCCTTTCCTGGGCAACTTCTCGTAGACAGACATTAATATGGGCCTTTTTCAGCCCTTTACTGGGCAGCTTCTCGTAGACAGACATTAATATGGGCCTTTTTCAGCCCTTTACTGGGCAGCTTCTCATTGACAGACATTAATATGGGCTGTTTTCAGCCCTTTACTGGGCAGCTTCTCATAGACAGACATTAATACAGCCCTTTAAGCTTCTGGATTGACAGACATTAATATGGGCGTTTTTGCAGCCCTTTACTGGGCAGCTTCTCATAGACAGACATTAATATGGGCTGTTTCAGCCCTTACTGGGCAACTTCTCATTGACAGACATTAATATGGGCCGTTTTCAGCCCTTTACTGGGCAGCTTCCTCATTGACAGACATTAATATGGGCGTTTTCAGCCCTTTACTGGGCAGCTTCTCGTAGACAGACATTAATATGGGCTGTTTTCAGCCCTTTACTGGGCAGCTTCTCATTGACAGACATTAATATGGGCCGTTTTCAGCCCTTTCCTGGGCAGCTTCACACGTTGACAGACATTAATATGGCCCTTTACTCAGCTCTCATTGACAGACATTAATATCAGCCCTTTACTGGGCAGCTTCTCGTAGACAGACATTAATATGGGCTGTTTTCAGCCCTTTACTGGGCAGCTTCTCATACAGACAGACATTAATATGGGCCGTTTTCAGCCATTTACTGGGCAGCTTCTCATTGACAGACATTAATATGGGCCGTTTTCAGCCCTTTACTGGGCAGCTTCTCATTGACAGACATTAATATGGGCCGTTTTCAGCCCTTTACTGGGCCTTCTCATTGACAGACATTAATATGGGCTGTTTTCAGCCTTTACTGGGTAGCTTCTCATTGACCAGACATTAATATGGGCCTGTTTTCAGCCCTTTCCTGGGCAGCTTCTCGTAGACAGACATTAATATGGGCCGTTTTCAGCCCTTTCTGGGCAGCTTCTCATTGACAGACATTAATATGGGGTTTCCAGCCCTTTACTTTCTCTAGCCCTTTACCAAGTAGCTTCTCATTGGGACAGACATTAATAGTGGTTGTTTAGCCCTTTATTGGGCAGTGCCTTTCAGATAGATATTAATATGGTTGTTTTCAGCCCTTTATCAGCAGCTTCTCATTGACAGACATTAATATGGGCCGCTTTCAGCCTCTTTACTGGGCAGCTTCTCTTAGACAGACATTAATATGGGCTGTTTTCAGCTCCTTTCTGGGCAGCTTCGTAGACAGACATTAATATGGGTCAGGTTCAGCCCTTTACTGTGAAGCCAGACAGACATTAATATGGGCCGTTTTCAGCCCTTTACTGGGCAGCTTCATTGACAGACATTAATATGGGTCAAGCTCAGCAGACATTAATATGGGCCGTTTTCAGCCCTTTCCTGGGCAGCTTCTCGTAGACAGACATTAATATGGGCTGTTTTCAGCCCTTTCCTGGGCAGCTTCTCATAGACAGACATTAATATGGGCTGTTTTCAGCCCTTTCCTGGGCAGCTTCTCATAGACAGACATTAATATGGGCCGTTTTCAGCCCTTTCCTGGGCAGCTTCTCGTAGACAGACATTAATATGGGCTGTTTTCAGCCCTTTACTGGGCAGCTTCTCATTGACAGACATTAATATGGGCTGTTTTCAGCCCTTTACTGGGCAGCTTCTCATTGACAGACATTAATATGGGCTGTTTTCAGCCCTTTACTGGGCAGCTTCTCATTGACAGACATTAATATGGGCTGTTTTCAGCCCTTTACTGGGCAGCTTCTCGTAGACAGACATTAATATGGGCTGTTTTCAGCCCTTTCCTGGGCAGCTTCTCGTAGACAGACATTAATATGGGCCGTTTTCAGCCCTTTACTGGGCAGCTTCTCGTAGACAGACATTAATATGGGCCGTTTTCAGCCCTTTACTGGGCAGCTTCTCATTGACAGACATTAATATGGGCCGTTTTCAGCCCTTTCCTGGGCAGCTTCTCGTAGACAGACATTAATATGGGCCGTTTTCAGCCCTTTACTGGGCAGCTTCTCATAGACAGACATTAATATGGGCCGTTTTCAGCCCTTTCCTGGGCAGCTTCTCGTAGACAGACATTAATATGGGCCGTTTTCAGCCCTTTACTGGGCAGCTTCTCATTGACAGACATTAATATGGGCTGTTTTCAGCCATTTCCTGGGCAGCTTCTCATTGACAGACATTAATATGGGCTGTTTTCAGCCCTTTACTGGGCAGC
>NW_026281830.1:0-3386 GCF_023373465.1 Oncorhynchus keta
CAGACTAAGGAGACCAGGGATGGTAGTGGCAGACTAAGGAGACCAGGGATGGTAGTGGCACAGACTAAGGAGACCAGGGATGGTAGTGGCAGACTAAGGAGACCAGGGATGGTAGTGGCAGACTAAGGAGACCAGGGATGGTAGTGGCACAGACTAAGGAGACCAGGGATGGTAGTGGCACAGACTAAGGAGACCAGGGATGGTAGTGGCTAGACTAAGGAGACCAGGGATGGTAGTGGTACAGACTAAGGAGACCAGGGATGGTAGGGGCACAGACTAAGGAGACCAGGGATGGTAGTGGCACAGACTAAGGAGACCAGGGATGGTAGTGGACAGACTAAGGAGACCAGGGATGGTAGTGGTACAGACTAAGGAGACCAGGGATGGTAGGGGCACAGACTAAGGAGACCAGGGATGGTAGGGGCACAGACTAAGGAGACCAGGGATGGTAGTGGCAGACTAAAGGAGACCAGGGATGGTAGTGGACAGACTAAGGAGACCAGGGATGGTAGTGGCACAGACTAAGGAGACCAGGGATGGTAGTGGCACAGACTAAGGAGACCAGGGATGGTAGTGGACAGACTAAGGAGACCAGGGATGGTAGGGGACAGACTAAGGAGACCAGGGATGGTAGTGGCACAGACTAAGGAGACCAGGGATGGTAGTGACACAGACTAAGGAGACCAGGGATGGTAGTGGCACAGACTAAGGAGACCAGGGATGGTAGGGGCAGACTAAGGAGACCAGGGATGGTAGTGGCACAGACTAAGGAGACCAGGGATGGTAGTGGCACAGACTAAGGAGACCAGGGATGGTAGTGGCAGACTAAGGAGACCAGGGATGGTAGTGGCACAGACTAAGGAGACCAGGGATGGTAGTGGCACAGACTAAGGAGACCAGGGATGGTAGTGGCAGACTAAGGAGACCAGGGATGGTAGTGGCACAGACTAAGGAGACCAGGGATGGTAGTGGCACAGACTAAGGAGACCAGGGATGGTAGTGGCAGACTAAGGAGACCAGGGATGGTAGTGGCACAGACTAAGGAGACCAGGGATGGTAGTGGCACAGACTAAGGAGACCAGGGATGGTAGTGGCAGACTAAGGAGACCAGGGATGGTAGTGGCACAGACTAAGGAGACCAGGGATGGTAGTGGCACGACTAAGGAGACCAGGGATGGTAGTGGCACAGACTAAGGAGACCAGGGATGGTAGTGGCAGACTAAGGAGACCAGGGATGGTAGTGGTACAGACTAAGGAGACCAGGGATGGTAGTGGCACAGACTAAGGAGACCAGGGATGGTAGTGGTACAGACTAAGGAGACCAGGGATGGTAGTGGCAGACTAAGGAGACCAGGGATGGTAGTGGCACAGACTAAGGAGACCAGGGATGGTAGTGGCAGACTAAGGAGACCAGGGATGGTAGTGGCAGACTAAGGAGACCAGGGATGGTAGTGGCACAGACTAAGGAGACCAGGGATGGTAGTGGCACAGACTAAGGAGACCAGGGATGGTAGTGGCAGACTAAGGAGACCAGGGATGGTAGTGGACAGACTAAGGAGACCAGGGATGGTAGTGGCAGACTAAGGAGACCAGGGATGGTAGTGGCACAGACTAAGGAGACCAGGGATGGTAGTGGCACAGACTAAGGAGACCAGGGATGGTAGTGACAGACTAAGGAGACCAGGGATGGTAGTGGTACAGACTAAGGAGACCAGGGATGGTAGTGGTACAGACTAAGGAGACCAGGGATGGTAGTGGCAGACTAAGGAGACCAGGGATGGTAGTGGACAGACTAAGGAGACCAGGGATGGTAGTGGCAGACTAAGGAGACCAGGGATGGTAGTGGCACAGACTAAGGAGACCAGGGATGGTAGTGGCACAGACTAAGGAGACCAGGGATGGTAGTGGTCAGACTAAGGAGACCAGGGATGGTAGGGGCACAGACTAAGGAGACCAGGGATGGTAGTGGCACAGACTAAGGAGACCAGGGATGGTAGTGGCACAGACTAAGGAGACCAGGGATGGTAGTGGCACAGACTAAGGAGACCAGGGATGGTAGTGGCACAGACTAAGGAGACCAGGGATGGTAGTGGCACAGACTAAGGAGACCAGGGATGGTAGTGGCACAGACTAAGGAGACCAGGGATGGTAGTGGTACAGACTAAGGAGACCAGGGATGGTAGGGGCACAGACTAAGGAGACCAGGGATGGTAGTGGCAGACTAAGGAGACCAGGGATGGTAGTGGCAGACTAAGGAGACCAGGGATGGTAGTGGTAGACTAAGGAGACCAGGGATGGTAGTGGCACAGACTAAGGAGACCAGGGATGGTAGTGGCACAGACTAAGGAGACCAGGGATGGTAGTGGCAGACTAAGGAGACCAGGGATGGTAGTGGCAGACTAAGGAGACCAGGGATGGTAGTGGCACAGACTAAGGAGACCAGGGATGGTAGTGGTACAGACTAAGGAGACCAGGGATGGTAGTGGCAGACTAAGGAGACCAGGGATGGTAGTGGCCAGACTAAGGAGACCAGGGATGGTAGTGGTACAGACTAAGGAGACCAGGGATGGTAGTGGACAGACTAAGGAGACCAGGGATGGTAGTGGCACAGACTAAGGAGACCAGGGATGGTAGGGGCACAGACTAAGGAGACCAGGGATGGTAGTGACACAGACTAAGGAGACCAGGGATGGTAGTGGCACAGACTAAGGAGACCAGGGATGGTAGTGGCACAGACTAAGGAGACCAGGGATGGTAGGGGCAGACTAAGGAGACCAGGGATGGTAGTGGCAGAATAAGGAGACCAGGGATGGTAGTGGCAGACTAAGGAGACCAGGGATGGTAGTGGCAGAATGAGGAGACCAGGGATGGTAGTGGCACAGACTAAGGAGACCAGGGATGGTAGTGGTAGACTAAGGAGACCAGGGATGGTAGTGGCAGACTAAGGAGACCAGGGATGGTAGTGACACAGACTAAGGAGACCAGGGATGGTAGTGGTCAGACTAAGGAGACCAGGGATGGTAGTGGCACAGACTAAGGAGACCAGGGATGGTAGTGGCAGACTAAGGAGACCAGGGATGGTAGTGGTACAGACTAAGGAGACCAGGGATGGTAGTGGCACAGACTAAGGAGACCAGGGATGGTAGTGGCAGACTAAGGAGACCAGGATGGTAGTGGACAGACTAAGGAGACCAGGGATGGTAGTGGCACAGACTAAGGAGACCAGGGATGGTAGTGACACAGACTAAGGAGACCAGGGATGGTAGTGGCACAGACTAAGGAGACCAGGGATGGTAGTGGCAGACTAAGGAGACCAGGGATGGTAGTGGCACAGACTAAGGAGACCAGGGATGGTAGTGGCAGACTAAGGAGACCAGGGATGGTAG
>NW_026281831.1:0-10000 GCF_023373465.1 Oncorhynchus keta
TACGTATTACAGTGGAGGCAGAGGGATGCAGAGAGAGAGAGACAGAGAGAGGAAGAAGGGTGGAGCGGAGAGCAGAGGGAGAGAGGAAGGGGTGGAGGCAGATGGAGAGAGAGGAAGGGTGGAGGCAGAGGGATGTAGAGAGAGAGAGAGACAGAGAGAGGAAGGGTAGAGGCAGAGGGAGAGAGGAAGGGTGGAGGCAGAGGGATGTAGAGAGGAGAGAGGAAGGGTGGAGGCAGAGGGAGAGGAAGGGTGGAGGCAGAGGGAGAGAGGAAGGGTGGAGGCAGAGGGAGAGGAAGGGTGGAGGCAGAGGGAGAGAGGAAGGATGGAGGCAGAGGGAGAGGAAGGATGGAGGCAGAGGGATGTAGAGAGGGAGAGGAAGGGTGGAGGCAGAGGGGGAGAGACAATCACTTTTGAGTAGTAACACAAATTGCCTTGATCGTTTACAACAGACAACGGTACACATTTCACAGTGATATCTCTGTAGTTATAGAGGTCTATACTAACCCCATAGTGATATATCTGTAGTTATAGTGGTCTATACTAACCCCATAGTGATATCTCTGTAGTTATAGTGGTCTATACTAACCCCATAGTGATATCTCTGTAGTTATAGTGGTCTATACTAACCCTATAGTGATATTTCTGTAGTTATAGTGGTCTATACTAACCCCATAGTGATATCTCTGTAGTTATAGTGGTCTATACTAACCCCATAGTGATATCTCTGTAGTTATAGTGGTCTATACTAACCCCATAGTGATATCTCTGTAGTTATAGTGGTCTATACTAACCCCATAGTGATATATCTGTAGTTATAGTGGTCTATACTAACCCCATAGTGATATATCTGTAGTTATAGTGGTCTATACTAACCCCATAGTGATATCTCTGTAGTTATAGTGGTCTATACTAACCCCATAGTGATATCTCTGTAGTTATAGTGGTCTATACTAACCCATAGTGATATATCTGTAGTTATAGTGGTCTATACTAACCCCATAGTGATATCTCTGTAGTTATAGTGGTCTATACTAACCCCATAGTGATATCTCTGTAGTTATAGTGGTCTATACTAACCCCATAGTGATATCTCTGTAGTTATAGTGGTCTATACTAACCCCATAGTGATATATCTGTAGTTATAGTGGTCTATACTAACCCCATAGTGATATATCTGTAGTTATAGTGGTCTATACTAACCCATAGTGATATCTCTGTAGTTACAGTGGTCTATACTAACCCCATAGTGATATCTCTGTAGTTATAGTGGTCTATACTAACCCCATAGTGATATCTCTGTAGTTATAGTGGTCTATACTAACCCCATAGTGATATCTCTGTAGTTATAGTGGTCTATACTAACCCATAGTGATATATCTGTAGTTATAGTGGTCTATACTAACCCCATAGTGATATCTCTGTAGTTATAGTGGTCTATACTAACCCCATAGTGATATCTCTGTAGTTACAGTGGTCTATACTAACCCCATAGTGATATCTATGTAGTTATAGTGGTCTATACTAACCCCCATAGTGATATCTCTGTAGTTATAGTGGTCTATACTAACCCATAGTGATATCTCTGTAGTTATAGTGGTCTATACTAACCCCATAGTGATATCTCTGTAGTTATAGTGGTCTATACTAACCCCATAGTGATATCTCTGTAGTTATAGTGGTCTATACTAACCCCCATAGTGATATATCTGTAGTTATAGTGGTCTATACTAACCCCATAGTGATATCTCTGTAGTTACAGTGGTCTATACTAACCCCATAGTGATATCGAAGATGTTGGATCCCACTGAGCTGACACAGCCATGTCTCCCAGTCCTTTCCGGGCCACGATGACACTAGTGATGAGGTCAGGGATGGAGGTGCCCGCTGCCAGGATGGTCAGGCCCATGATCTCCTCTGAGATGCCTATGGTCTCACCCACCTAGGGAGACAACAGTCAGTCAACCAATCAGTCTCACCCACCTAGAGAGACAACAGTCAGTCAACCAATCAGTCTCACCCACCTAGGGAGACAACAGTCAGTCAACCAATCAGTCTCACCCACCTAGGGAGACAACAGTCAGTCAACCAATCAGTCTCACCCACCTAGGGAGACAACAGTCAGTCAACCAATCAGTCTCACCCACCTAGGGAGACAACAGTCAGTCAACCAATCAGTCTCACCCACCTAGGGAGACAACAGTCAGTCAGTCAACCAATCAGTCTCACCCACCTAGAGAGACAACAGTCAGTCAGTCAACCAATCAGTCTCACCCACCTAGAGAGACAACAGTCAGTCAGTCAACCAATCAGTCTCACCCACCTAGGGAGACAACAGTCAGTCAACCAATCAGTCTCACCCACCTAGGGGAGGCAACAGTCAGTCAACCAATCAGTATCCCCACCTAGGGAGGCAACAGTCAGTCAACCAATCAGTATCCCCACCTAGGGAGACAACAGTCAGGCAACCAATCAGTCTCACCCACCTAGGGAGGCAACAGTCAGTCAACCAATCAGTCTCACCCACCCAGAGAGACAACAGTCAGTCAACCAATCAGTCTCACCCACCTAGGGAGACAACAGTCAGGCAACCAATCAGTCTCACCCACCTAGGGAGACAACAGACAGAGCAACCAATCAGTCTCACCCACCTAGGGAGACAACAGTCAGTCAACCAATCAGTCTCACCCACCTAGGGAGGCAACAGTCAGTCAACCAATCAGTATCCCCACCTAGGGAGGCAACAGTCAGTCAACCAATCAGTATCCCCACCTAGGGAGACAACAGTCAGGCAACCAATCAGTCTCACCCACCTAGGGGAGGCAACAGTCAGTCAACCAATCAGTCTCACCCACCTAGAGAGACAACAGTCAGTCAACCAATCAGTATCCCGCCTAGGGCACTAGTAATCAGTCGATACATATATCAAAATGTAATTTTTGACAAATAAGTAGCACATCCGTTATTCATCCTGAGTGTAGACGGAGGCCAGGATTCAACCAGATCAGCGTTAACCCATGATTACTCACGATAACCACGATTTACCCACGATAACCAACGATTTCCCACGATAACCACGATTACCCACGATAACCCACGGTTACCCACGATAACACATTATTACCCACAATAACCACGATTACCCACAATAACCGTAACTCATCATTGCTTTTGTTTATAGTAGGTGGGTCAGAAGTGTTACTGCGTTGGTGTTGTCAAAACCCCAGGAGGCGGCCAACGTTTTCCCTATCATTAGACCCTATCATTATCCATACCATTAGACCCTATCATTATCCATACCATTAGACCCTATCATTATCCATACCATTAGACCCCTATCATTATCCATACCATTAGACCCTATCATTATCCATACCATTAGACCCTATCATTATCCATATCATTAGACCCTATCATTATCCATACCATTAGACCCTATCATTATCCATACCATTAGACCCTATCATTATCCATACCATTAGACCCTATCATTATCCATATCATTAGACCCTATCATTATCCATACCATTAGACCCTATCATTATCCATACCATTAGACCCTATCATTATCCATACCATTAGACCCTATCATTATCCATACCATTAGACCCTATCATTATCCATACCATTAAACCCTATCATTATCCATATCATTAGACCCTATCATTATCCATACCATTATCCATATCATTAGACCCTATCATTATCCATACCATTAGACCCTATCATTATCCATACCATTAAACCCTATCATTATCCATATCATTAGACCCTATCATTATCCATACCATTATCCATACCATTAGACCCTATCATTATCCATATCATTAGACCCTATCATTATCCATATCATTAGACCCTATCATTATCCATATCATTAGACCCTGTCATTATCCATATCATTAGACCCTGTCATTATCCATATCATTAGACCCTATCATTATCCATATCATTAGACCCTGTCATTATCCATATCATTAGACCCTATCATTATCCATATCCTGTCATTATCCATATCATTAGACCCTATCATTATCCATATCATTAGACCCTGTCATTATCCATATCATTAGACCCTGTCATTATCCATATCATTAGACCCTATCATTATCCATATCATTAGACCCTATCATTATCCATATCATTAGACCCTGTCATTATCCATACCATTAGACCCTATCATTATCCATATCATTAGACCTATCATTATCCATACCATTAGACCCTATCATTATCCATATCATTAGACCCTGTCATTATCCATACCATTAGACCCTATCATTATCCATATCATTAGACCCTGTCATTATCCATACCATTAGACCCTATCATTATCCATATCATTAGACCCTATCATTATCCATACCATTAGACCCTATCATTATCCATATCATTAGACCCTGTCATTATCCATACCATTAGACCCTATCATTATCCATATCATTAGACCCTATCATTATCCATACCATTAGACCCTATCATTATCCATATCATTAGACCCTGTCATTATCCATACCATTAGACCCTATCATTATCCATATCATTAGACCCTGTCATTATCCATACCATTAGACCAGGGGTCCCCAAACTTTTTCCTGTGAGGGCCACATAACTTTTCCCTTCTCTGATGGGGGGCCGGTGTCAGTTTGTAACAGAAAAAGTGTGACGATCGTAGGGGAGCTTAAAACATTTATTGTTTTCCAGAAAGCCACACATAACCAAATAACCCTTTCCAGGTTCTTTACAGAAAAAAAGTCAGGAAACAAATAATAACACTATTAATGAAATAAATAATAACTAAATAACCCTCTCTAGAGTTCTTCACAGAAAAAACAGGAAATAAATAATAACTAAATAACTCTCTCTGGGTTCTTCATAGAAAAAAGCCATGGAACATTAACTTTCTGTAGTGCCATGCACAATCTTAACAGATAAAAAGTTCAGCTCAGTTGTCAGAGCAGAATCTCTCTGACACATATGAGCAGTCTCTTAAAGTTCTTGTGTTCCTTCCTTATAATCCTTTTGTAGGTTCCAGTAGGCTTGTAGACACCGCTGTTTGCAGCTCTCTCATCAACTTCCCTGTGAAAACCACAAAAGAAGCAGGTTGAGAAACTGAACTAAGTGATACAGCACCTACACAGCACAATACATTTCACTACCAGTATGGTTGTAAAGATGGATTTTATCCCAGTAGATTTTATTATGATTATATTTGTTTATGCTCAGAATGACTCATTCAAGTCAGAAAAGTGAGCTTACCTATCTATGTATGTTCATCAGTGTGAACTGTGGGCCTGCATCTGGCTGGTGAGAAGTTGAATATCAGGTTCTATTCTAGTTACAGCCAGTCTCAAAGCACTGATGCAAATGTTCATCTGTCAATCTTGATCTCATCGGGGTTTTCAGCAGTTTCATGCGAGAAAAGGTTTTCTCGAAGATATACGTGCTGCCAAAAACTGTGGACATTTTCATTGCGTGTTTTTTGATGTTTGGATATGTGTCGTTTGGGAGGGCGGCGTAGAAGTCAATGAGACTGTTGGGCTTGAATGCGTCTTTCAGAACATCACAGTTCTGTAACTCAGCCAACTCAAACTGATATGAAGGCTGGGCTTCATCAATGTCGGCAACAAAGGGTTCTGAAAAAGACGGATTTATTTTGCATGAACATGTAGTTCACTGAATCGCACACCGAACTGCGCCTTCAGCATTTCCCATGCTTCCACGCACTTTTCAGCTGGGAACGGGACCGCTGGGTTCTCTGTCGACAGGTTTTGGGTAGCAGGAAGATGGACGAAGTTGCGCTTTTTCACTTGTTCCAAAAGCAGCGCTAATTTCACCTCAAATGCTTTTTATGTGTGAATACATGTCGCAAATGAGTTTCCCCTCGCCTTGTAGCTGCAAGTTAAGGCTGTTAAGTATTTCTGTCACGTCTGTTAAAAATGCGAGGTGCCATTTCCATTCTGGGTCGATCAGCTCTGGGACCGTTTTGTTTTGATTTCTTCAACGCGTCTGGTGATTGTACTCGCCGACAGACTTACGGCATTAAATGCATCTTTCTTCTCGGGACACACCTCCTCCGCGACAGCATCCATAATTTCTTAACAAACTCTCCGTCAGTGAAAGGCTTACCGCTTCTTGCTATCAGTTTAGCAACCCGAAAGCTGGCCCGAACGGATGCCTGGTTCAGCTGAGCTTGGCGTACAAATGTATTCTGCTGAGATAGTAGTCCACTTTTTAGCTTTGAGAGTTTGTCTGCTCGTATTTGGCCTTGCAAGCTATCGTACTTGTCTTTGTGACGGGATTCATAGTGTCGGCGAAGATTGTATTCTTTGAATACCGCCACCGTCTCTTGACAGATGAGACAAACAGCCTTTTCTTTGCATTGAACAAAAAATAATCGTTTGTCCACTGCAGGTTAAATACCCTGCATTCTGAATCAATTTTTCTCTTACCTAACCTTTTCGCCATTATTCCGTTCTCTCTTTGACAGGGCCGGACCTAGGATTTTTTTTTCTGGAGGCCAAATAGGAAAAAATTCGATAGCGTCTCTGGTATTGTTCAGAGGGCCGGGCCAAATGTGCTGACGGGCCGTAGTTTGGTGACCACTGCATTAGACCCTATCATTATCCATATCATTAGACCCTATCATTATCCATATCATTAGACCCTATCATTATCCATATCATTAGACCCTATCATTATCCATATCATTAGACCATATCATTATCCATATCATTAGACCCTATCGTTATCCATACCATTAGACCCTATCATTATCCATATCATTAGACCCTATCATTATCCATATCATTAGACCCTATCATTATCCATACCATTAGACCCTATCATTATCCATATCATTACCCATATCATTAGACCCTACCATTATCCATATCATTATCCATACCATTAGACCCTATCATTATCCATATCATTAGACCCTATCGTTATCCATACCATTATCCATACCATTAGACCCTGTCATTATCCATATCATTATCCATATCATTAGAAACTATCATTAGACCATATCATTAGACCCTATCATTATCCCTATCATTAGACCCTATCATTATCCATATCGTTAGACCATACCATTATCCATATCATTAGACCCTATCGTTATCCCTATCATTATCCATATCATTATACCCTATCATTATCCATATCATTATCCATATCATTAGACCCTATCGTTATCCATATCATTATCCATATCGTTAGATCCTATCATTATCCATACCATTAGACTCTATCATTATCCATATCATTAGACCCTATCATTATCCATATCATTATCCCTATCATTATCCATATCATTATCCCTATCATTATCCATACCATTAGACCCTATCATTATCCATATCATTAGACCCTATCATTATCCATATCATTAGCCTTATCGTTAGACCCTATCGTTAGACCCTATCGTTAGCCCCGTCGTTAGCCGTTGTTAGACCCTATCGTTAGACCCTATCGTTGGGCCCTATCGTTAGCCCTATTGTTAGACCCTATCGTTAGACCCTATCGTTAGCCGTCGTTATCCCCATCGCTAGACCCTATCGCTAGACCCTATCGTTAGACCCTATCGTTAGACCCTATCGTTCGCCCTATCGTTAGACCCTATCATTAGACCCTATCGTTAGACCCCATCGTTAGACCCTATCGTTAGACCCTATCGTTAGACCCTATCATTAGACCCTATCGTTAGACCCCATCGTTAGACCCTATCGTTAGACCCTATCGTTAGACCCTATCATTAGACCCTATCGTTAGACCCCATCGTTAGACCCTATCGTTAGACCCATCATTAGACCTGTGATGGACATTGCCATTGGATGTACTAGTAGAAACCTCCTGCAGCTGTGTTAAACTAAAATGCGTGAAGTAATTTTTATTTTATTTTTTAAAATTTGAACCTTTATTTAACTAGACAAGTCAGTTAAGAATACATTCCTATTTACAATGACGGCCTAGGAACAGTGGGTTAACAACAGCTTGGGGATTCGATCTAGCAACCTTTCAGTTACTGGTGCACCCCTCTAACCACTAGGCTACCTATAATAATAATAATAATAATATATGCCATTTAGCAGACGCTTTTATCCAAAGCGACTTACAGTCATGTGTGCATACATTCTACGTATGGGTGGTCCCGGGGATCGAACCCACTACCCTGGCGTTACAAGTGCCATGCTCTACCAACTGAGCTACAGAAGGACCCTACCCTACCTACCTGCTGGTTACTAGTCCAACACTCTAACCACTAGGCTACCTGCTGGTTACTAATCCAACACTCTAACCACTAGGCTACCTGCTGGTTACTAGTCCAACACTCTAACCACTAGGCTACCTGCTGGTTACTAGTCCAACACTCTAACCACTAGGATACCTGCTGGTTACTAGTCCAACACTCTAACCACTAGGCTACCTGCTGGTTACTAGTCCAACACTCTAACCACTAGGCTACCTGCTGGTTACTAGTCCAACACTCTAACCACTAGGCTACCTGCTGGTTACTAGTCCAACACTCTAACCACTAGGATACCTGCTGGTTACTAGTCCAACACTCTAACCACTAGGCTACCTGCTGGTTACTAGTCCAACACTCTAACCACTAGGCTACCTGCTGGTTACTAGTCCAACACTCTAACCACTAGGCTACCTGCTGGTTACTAGTCCAACACTCTAACCACTAGGCTACCTGCTGGTTACTAGTCCAACACTCTAACCACTAGGCTACCTGCTGGTTACTAGTCCAACACTCTAACCACTAGGCTACCTGCTGGTTACTAGTCCAACACTCTAACCACTAGGCTACCTGCTGGTTACTAGTCCAACACTCTAACCACTAGACTACCTGCTGGTTACTAGTCCAACACTCTAACCACTAGGCTACCTGCTGGTTACTAGTCCAACACTCTAACCACTAGGCTACCTGCTGGTTACTAGTCCAACACTCTAACCACTAGGCTACCTGCTGGTTACTAGTCCAACACTCTAACCACTAGGCTACCTGCTGGTTACTAGTCCAACACTCTAACCACTAGGCTACCTGCTGGTTACTAGTCCAACACTCTAACCACTAGGCTACCTGCTGGTTACTAGTCCAACACTTACCACTAGGCTACCTGCTGGTTACTAGTCCAACACTCTAACCACTAGGCTACCTGCTGGTTACTAGTCCAACACTCTAACCACTAGGCTACCTGCTGGTTACTAGTCCAACACTCTAACCACTAGACTACCTGCTGGTTACTAGTCCAACCTCTAAATACTAGGCTACCTGCTGGTTACTGGCCCAACACTCTAACCACTAGGCTACCTGCTGGTTACTGGTTCACTCTCTAACCACTAGGCTACCTGCGGGTTACCTCGGGTCTGTCTGTTACCTCGGGTCTGTCTGTTACTTCGGGTCTCTCTGTTACCTCGGGTCTCTCTGTTACCTCGGGTCTGTCTGTTACTTCGGGTCTGTCTGTTACCTCGGGTCTGTCTGTTACCTCGGGTCTCTCTGTTACCTCGGGTCTGTCTGTTACCTCGGGTCTGTCTGTTACCTCGGGTCTGTCTGTTACCTCGGGTCTCTCTGTTACCTCGGGTCTGTCTGTTACCTCGGGTCTGTCTGTTACTTCGGGTCTCTCTGTTACCTCGGGTCTCTCTGTTACCTCGGGTCTCTCTGTTACCTCGGGTCTGTCTGTTACTTAGGGTCTGTCTGTTACCTCGGGTCTGTCTGTTACCTCGGGTCTCTCTGTTACCTCGGGTCTCTCTGTTACCTCGGGTCTGTCTGTTACCTCGGGTCCCTCTGTTACCTCGGGTCTGTCTGTTACCTCGGGTCTGTCTGTTACCTCGGGTCTGTCTGTTACCTCGGGTCTGTCTGTTACCTCTGGTCTGTCTGTTACCTCGGGTCTGTCTGTTACATCGGGTCTGTCTGTTACCTCGGGTCTGTCTGTTACCTCGGGTCTGTCCGTTACCTCGGGTCTCTCTGTTACCTCGGGTCTGTCTGTTA
>NW_026281831.1:15000-17916 GCF_023373465.1 Oncorhynchus keta
TGGTGTGGTGATGTGACTCAGTGTGGTGTGGTGATGTGACTCAGTGTGGTGTGGTGATGTGACTCAGTGTGGTGATGTGACTCAGTGTGGTGATGTGACTCAGTGTGGTGATGTGACTCAGTGTGGTGTGGTGATGTGACTCAGTGTGGTGTGGTGATGTGACTCAGTGTGGTGTGGTGATGTGACTCAGTGTGGTGATGTGACTCAGTGTGGTGTGGTGATGTGACTCAGTGTGGTGATGTGACTCAGTGTGGTGATGTGACTCAGTGTGGTGTGGTGATGTGACTCAGTGTGGTGATGGGACTCAGTGTGGTGTGGTGATGTGACTCAGTGTGGTGATGTGACTCAGTGTGGTGTGGTGATGTGACTCAGTGTGGTGTGGTGATGTGACTCAGTGTGGTGATGTGACTCAGTGTGGTGTGGTGATGTGACTCAGTGTGGTGATGTGACTCAGTGTGGTGTGGTGATGGGACTCAGTGTGGTGATGGGACTCAGTGTGGTGATGTGACTCAGTGTGGTGTGGTGATGGGACTCAGTGTGGTGATGGGACTCAGTGTGGTGTGGTGATGTGACTCAGTGTGGTGATGTGACTCAGTGTGGTGATGTGACTCAGTGTGGTGATGTGACGCAGTGTGGTGATGTGACTCAGTGTGGTGTGGTGATGGGACTCAGTGTGGTGTGGTGATGTGACTCAGTGTGGTGTGGTGATGTGACTCAGTGTGGTGTGGTGATGTGACTCAGTGTGGTGATGTGACTCAGTGTGGTGATGGGACTCAGTGTGGTGTGGTGATGTGACTCAGTGTGGTGATGTGACTCAGTGTGGTGTGGTGATGTGACTCAGTGTGGTGTGGTGATGTGACTCAGTGTGGTGTGGTGATGTGACTCAGTGTAGTGTGGTGATGTGACTCAGTGTGGTGATGGGACTCAGTGTGGTGTGTTGATGTGACTCAGTGTGGTGTGGTGATGTGACTCAGTGTGGTGTGTTGATGTGACTCAGTGTGGTGATGTGACTCAGTGTGGTGTGTTGATGTGACTCAGTGTGGTGATGTGACTCAGTGTGGTGTGTTGATGTGACTCAGTGTGGTGATGTGACTCAGTGTGGTGTGTTGATGTGACTCAGTGTGGTGATGTGACTCAGTGTGGTGTGTTGATGTGACTCAGTGTGGTGATGTGACTCAGTGTGGTGATGTGACTCAGTGTGGTGATGGGACTCAGTGTGGTGTGGTGATGTGACTCCAGTGTGGTGTGAGGACTCAGTGTGGTGATGTGACTCAGTGTGGTGATGTGACTCAGTGTGGTGATGTGACTCAGTGTGGTGATGTGACTCAGTGTGGTGTGTTGATGTGACTCAGTGTGGTGATGGGACTCCAGTGTGGTGATGTGACTCAGTGTGGTGATGGGACTCAGTGTGGTGTGGTGATGTGACTCAGTGTGGTGATGTGACTCAGTGTGGTGTGTTGATGTGACTCAGTGTGGTGTGGTGATGTGACTCAGTGTGGTGATGTGACTCAGTGTGGTGATGGGACTCAGTGTGGTGTGTTGATGTGACTCAGTGTGGTGATGTGACTCAGTGTGGTGTGTTGATGTGACTCAGTGTGGTGATGTGACTCAGTGTGGTGATGTGACTCAGTGTGGTGTGTTGTTAGTCTGTAATAACTGGAAAGGTGGTACATTGATACAGACACCTGTTAATCTGTGCATTTGTCTATGTTTTTGTCGGTCCACCATGTCTGGATGGAGTTGTGCTTGTTGGGAACAGGGGTCGCGGTGGAGTTGATTTGGGTTCGTACCCTGTAATCATTGGGCCTCTCAGTGTGTGTGTGTAGTCTAATGAGGTCCTTCAGTGGTCCAGGCCATTACAGTCTCTCAGGGTTATGACAACCACAGGCTGAAGCGGCCTTAAACCGACCCAATCAACACTGAGATTAACATGCAGATAGGGCCTGCGAGGCCTTAACACCGACCCAATCAACACAAGTTAACATGCAGATGGGGCCCTGCGCGGCCTTAACACCGACCCAATCAACACTGAGGTTAACATGCAGATGGGGTCCTGAGAGGCCTTAACACCGACCCAATCAACACTGAGATTAACATGCAGATGGGGCCCTGCGCGGCCTTAACACCGACCCAATCAACACTGAGATTAGCGCATGCAGATGAGGCCCTGCGCGGCCTTAACACCGACCCAATCAATACTGAGATTAACATGCAGATGGAGCCCTGCGCGGCGCCCAACACCGACCCAATCAACACTGAGATTAACATGCAGATGGGGCCCTGCGCAGCCTTAACACCGACCCAATCAACACTGAGATTAACATGCAGATGGGGCCCTGCGCGGCCTTAACACCCGACCCAATCAACACTGAGGTTAACATGCAGATGGGGCCCTGCAGGCCTTAACACCGACCCAATCAACACTGAGATTAACATGCAGATGGGCCCTGCGCGGCCTTAACACCGGCCCAATCAACACTGAGATTAACATGCAGATGGGGCTCCCGCGCGGCCGTAAAACCAACCCAATCAACACTGAGATTAACATGCAGATGGGGCACCTGCGGCCTTAACACCGACCCAATCAACACTGAGATTAACATGCAGATGGGGCCAGCGAAGGCCTTAAACTTGACCCAATCAACACTCATTAACATGCAGATGGGGGCCCTGCACTTGTGTGTGTGTCAGAGGAAGAGGTCATCGTCTTTTTGATTCATGGCTCGTTAACCTTTAGTTACACCGTTTTTGGCATATGACATAGGCCTACAATATAATAATAATAATAATAATAATAATAGCCAGCAGCATACCACCCTGTCCACGGGGCAACATTTGATGACAAAGTATTCCGAGTCGGGGGAGCAGAATTTCGCAGGTTCCTGTAATGTTTCAAACCATGTGTTGTTGGTCACG
>NW_026281832.1:0-2474 GCF_023373465.1 Oncorhynchus keta
TTTATTTTTTTATTTTATTTCACCTTTATTTAACCAGGTAGGCTAGTTGGAGAACAAGTTCTCATTTGCAACTGCGACCTGGCCAAGATAAAGCATAGCAGTGTGAACAGACAACACAGAGTTACACATGGAGTAAACAATTAGCAAGTCAATAACACAGTAGAAAAAAATGGGCAGTCTATATACAATGTGTGCAAAAGGCATGAGGAGGTAGGCGAATAATACAATTTTGCAGATTAACACTGGAGTGATAAATGATCAGATGGGCATGTACAGGTAGAGATATTGGTGTGCAAAAGAGCAGAAAAGTAAATAAATAAAAACAGTATAAAAACAGTATGGGAATGAGGTAGGTGAAAAAGGGTGAGCTATTTACCTATAGACTATGTACAGCTGCAGCGATCGGTTAGCTGCTCGGATAGCTGATGTTTGAAGTTGGTGAGGGAGATAAAAGTCTCCAACTTCAGCGATTTTTGCAATTCGTTCCAGTCACAGGCAGCAGAGTACTGAACGAAAGGCGGCCAAATGAGGTGTTGGCTTTAGGGATGATCAGTGAGATACACCTGCTGGAGCGCGTGCTACGGATGGGTGTTGCCATCGTGACCAGTGAACTGGAGATAAGGCGGAGCTTTACCTAGCATGGACTTGTAGATGACCTGGAGCCAGTGGGTCTGGCGACGAATATGTAGTGAGGGCCAGCCGACTAGAGCATACAAGTCGCAGTGGTGGGTGGTATAAGGTGCTTTAGTGACAAAACGGATGGCACTGTGATAGACTGCATCCAGTTTGCTGAGTAGAGTGTTGGAAGCCATTTTGTAGATGACATCGCCGAGTCGAGGATCGGTAGGATAGTCAGTTTTACTAGGGTAAGCTTGGCAGCGTGAGTGAAGGAGGCTTTGTTGCGGAATAGAAAGCCGACTCTGGATTTGATTTTTGATTGGAGATGTTTGATGTGAGTCTGGAAGGAGAGTTTGCAGTCTAGCCAGACACCTAGGTACTTATAGATGTCCACATATTCAAGGTTGGAACCATCCAGGGTGGTGATGCTAGTCGGGCATGCGGGTGCAGGCAGCGATCGGTTGAAAAGCATGCATTTGGTTTTACTCGCGTTTAAGAGCAGTTGGAGGCCACGGAAGGAGTGCTGTATGGCATTGAAGCTCGTTTGGAGGTTTGATAGCACAGTGTCCAATGACGGGCCGAAAGTATATAGAATGGTGTCGTCTGCGTAGAGGTGGATCAGGGAATCGCCCGCAGCAAGAGCAACATCATTGATATATACAGAGAAAAGAGTCGGCCCGAGAATTGAACCCTGTGGCACCCCCATAGAGACTGCCAGAGGACCGGACAGCATGCCCTCTGATTTGACACACTGAACTCTGTCTGCAAAGTAATTGGTGAACCAGGCAAGGCAGTCATCCGAAAACCGAGGCTGTTGAGTCTGCCGATAAGAATTTGGTGATTGACAGAGTCGAAAGCCTTGGCGAGGTCGATGAAGACGGCTGCACAGTACTGTCTTTTATCGATGGCGGTTATGATATCATTTAGTACCTTGAGTGTGGCTGAGGTGCACTCCGTGACCGGCTCGGAAACCAGATTGCACAGCGGAGAAGGTACGGTGGGATTCGAGATGGTCAGTGACCTGTTTGTTGACTTGGCTTTCGAAGACCTTAGATAGGCAGGGCAGGATGGATATAGGTCTATAGCAGTTTGGGTCCAGGGTGTCTCCCCTTGAAGAGGGGATGACTGCGGCAGCTTTCCAATCCTTGGGGATCTCAGACGATATGAAAGAGAGGTTGAACAGGCTGGTAATAGGGGTTGCGACAATGGCGGCAGATAGTTTCAGAAATAGCGGGTCCAGATTGTCAAGCCCAGCTGATTTGTACGGGTCCAGGTTTTGCAGCTCTTCAGAACATCTGCTATCTGGATTTGGGTAAAGGAGAACCTGGAGAGGCTTGGGTGAGGAACTACGGGGGCGGAGCTGTTGGCCGAGGTTGGAGTAGCCAGGCGGAAGGCATGGCCAGCCGTTGAGAAGTGCTTATTGAAGTTTTCGATAATCATGGATTTATCGGTGGAGACCGTGTTTCCTAGCCTCAGTGCAGTGGGCAGCTGGGAGGAGGTGCTCTTGTTCTCCATGGACTTCACAGTGTCCCAGAACTTTTGGAGTTGGAGCTTACAGGATGCAAACTTCTGCCTGAAGAAGCTGGCCTTAGCTTTCCTGACTGACTGCGTGTATTGGTTCCTGACTTCCTGAACAGTTGCATATCACGGGGCTATTCGATGCTATTGCAGTCCGCCACAGGATGTTTTTGTGCTGGTCGAGGGCAGTCTAGGGTCTGAGTGAACCAAGGGCTGTATCTGTTCTTGGTTCTGCATTTTGAACGGAGCATGCTTATCTAAAATGGTGAGGAAGTTACTTTTAAAGAATGACCAGGCATCCTCAACTGACGGGATGAGGTCAATGTCCTTCAGGATAC
>NW_026281833.1:0-3628 GCF_023373465.1 Oncorhynchus keta
AATAACAGGTCTAATACCAGTGTAGGTCTAATACCAGGTCTAATAACAGGTCTAATAACAGGTCTAATAACAGGTCTAATACCTGCTTGAAAAAGCTGGCCTTGCTTTCCTGACTGACTGCGTGTATTGGTTCCTGACTTCCCTGGAACAGTTGCATATCGCGACTATCCGATATTGCAGTCCGCCACAGGATGTTTGTGCTGGTCGTGGGCAGTTAGGTCTGGTTTGAACCAGGGGCTGTATCTGTTCTTAGTTCTGCATTTTTGAACGGAGCATGCTTATCTAATAAAGTGCAGGTCTAATAACAGCTCCATAACAGTGTAGGTGCACATTCTTGCAATGTGAATGGTATAGTTGAGCATCATTCATTGTCTTAAAACCTCTTGCTTTAGAATGGTCCAGTCTGGAGGCTTTTGTTTGTTTTTAATCATCAACAGTATTGACAACATCCACTGCCTTCAGTCTTTGCGGAAGCTGGAGAATATCCGCCTGAAAGACAACACCTATAATTACACCAACCCAGGTGAGTCTTTCCATTACATTTCGATGGTTTAAAAAATAAAATATTAACTAATACGACATCATCTTGTAGGGTTTATAGACTGACATCCTCTGGTTGGGTTTATAGACTGACATCCTCTGGTTGGGTTTATAGACTGACATCCTCTGGTTGGGCTTATAGACTGACATCCTCTGGTTGGGTTTATAGACTGACATCCTCTGGTTGGGTTTATAGACCGATATCCTCTGGTTGGGTTTATAGACCATCCTTCTGCTGGGTTTATAGACTGACATCCTCTGCTCCGGGTTTATAGACTGGACATCATCTTATAATATAGACTGACATCCTCTGGTTGGGTTTCTTCTTATAGACTGACATCGGCCTACCCGGTTTATAGACTGACATCATCTGGTTGGGTTTATAGACTGACATCATCTGGTTCTCTTTAGATACTGACATCATCTGGGTTCTGTTTAGATACTGACATCATCTGGTTCTGTTTAGATACTGACATCATCTGGTTCTGTTTAGATACTGACATCATCTGGTTCTGTTTAGATACTGACATCATCTGGTTCTGTTTAGATACTGACATCATCTGGTTCTGTTTAGATACTGACATCATCTGGTTCTGTTTAGATACTGACATCATCTGGTTCTGTTTAGATACTGACATCATCTGGTTCTGTTTAGATACTGACATCATCTGGTTCTGTTTATAGACTGACATCATCTGGTTCTGTTTATAGACTGACATCATCTGGTCGGGTTTATAGACTGACATCATCTGGTCGGGTTTATAGACTGACATCATCTGGTCGGGTTTATAGATTGACATCATCTGGTCGGGTTTATAGACTGACATCATCTGGTCGGGTTTATAGACTGACATCATGTTTATAGACTGACATCATCTGGTTCTGTTTATAGACTGACATCATCTGGTTGGGTTTATAGACTGACATCTGGTCGGGTTTATAGACTGACATCATCTGGTCGGGTTTATAGACTGACATCCTCTGGTCGGGTTTATAGACTGACATCCTCTGGTCGGGTTTATAGACTGACATCCTCTGGTCGGGTTTATAGACTGACATCATCTGGTCGGGTTTATAGACTGACAACATCTGGTCGGGTTTATAGACTGACATCATCTGGTCGGGTTTATAGACTGACATCATCTGGTCGGGTTTATAGACTGACATCATCTGGTCGGGTTTATAGACTGACATCATCTGGTCGGGTTTATAGACTGACATCATCTGGTCGGGTTTACAGACTGACATCATCTGGTCGGGTTTACAGACTGACGTCATCTGGTCGGGTTTACAGACTGACGTCATCTGGTCGCGTTTACAGACTGACGTCATCTGGTCGCGTTTATAGACTGACGTCATCTGGTCGCGTTTATAGACTGACGTCATCTGGTCGCGTTTATAGACTGACGTCATCTGGTCGGGTTTATAGACTGACGTCATCTGGTCGGGTTTATAGACTGACGTCATCTGGTCGGGTTTATAGACTGACGTCATCTGGTCGGGTTTATAGACTGACGTCATCTGGTTCTGTTTATAGACTGACGTCATCTGGTTCTGTTTATAGACTGACGTCATCTGGTCGGGTTTATAGACTGACGTCATCTGGTCGGGTTTATAGACTGACGTCATCTGGTCGGGTTTACAGACTGACGTCATCTGGTCGGGTTTACAGACTGACGTCATCTGGTCGGGTTTACAGACTGACGCCATCTGGTCGGGTTTACAGACTGGCGTCATCTGGTCGGGTTTACAGACTGACGTCATCTGGTCGGGTTTACAGACTGACGTCATCTGGTCGGGTTTACAGACTGACGTCATCTGGTCGGGTTTACAGACTGACGTCATCTGGTCGGGTTTACAGACTGACGTCATCTGGTCGGGTTTACAGACTGACGTCATCTGGTCGGGTTTACAGACTGACGTCATCTGGTCGGGTTTACAGACTGACGTCATCTGGTCGGGTTTACAGACTGACGTCATCTGGTCGGGTTTACAGACTGACGCCATCTGGTCGGGGTTTACAGACTGACGTCATCTGGTCGGGTTTACAGACTGACGTCATCTGGTCGGGTTTACAGACTGACGTCATCTGGTCGGGTTTACAGACTGACGTCATCTGGTGGGTTTACAGACTGGCGTCATCTGGTCGGGTTTGACTGACGTCATCTGGTCGGTTTAAGACTGGCTCATCTGGTGGGTTTACAGACTGGCGTCATCTGGTCGGGTTTACAGACTGACATCATCTGGTTCTGTTTATAGACTGACATCATCTGGTTGGGTTTATAGACTGACATCATGTTTATATACTGACATCTGGTTGGGTTTATAGACTGACATCATCTGGTTGGGTTTATAGACTGACATCATCTGGTCGGGTTTATAGACTGACATCATCTGGTCGGGTTTATAGACTGACATCATCTGGTCGGGTTTATAGACTGACATCATCTGGTCTGGTTTATAGACTGACATCATCTGGTCGGGTTTACAGACTGACATCATCTGGTCTGGTTTACAGACTGACATCATCTGGTCTGGTTTATAGACTGACATCATCTGGTTGGGTTTATAGACTGACATCATCTGGTTCTGTTTATAGACTGACATCATCTGGTTCTGTTTATAGACTGACATCATCTGGTCGGGTTTATAGACAGACATGTTTATAGACTGACATCATCTGGTTCTGTTTATAGACTGACATCATGTTTATATACTGACATCATCTGGTTGGGTTTATAGACTGACATCATCTGGTCGGGTTTATAGACTGACATCATCTGGTTGGGTTTATAGACTGACATCATCTGGTCGGGTTTATAGACTGACATCATCTGGTCGGGTTTATAGACTGACATCATCTGGTCGGGTTTATAGACTGACATCATCTGGTTCTGTTAATAGACTGACATCATCTGGTCGGGTTTATAGACTGACATCATCTTGTAGGGTTTATAGACTGACATCATCTTGTAGGGTTTATAGACTGACATCATCTTGTAGGGTTTATAGACTGACATCATCTTGTAGGGTTTATAGACTGACATCCTCTGGTTGGGTTTATATACTGACATCATCTGGTCGGGTT
>NW_026281834.1:0-6813 GCF_023373465.1 Oncorhynchus keta
TTAGTGATAGAAACAACCCACTGAGAGACAGACAGGGTTAGGTGATAGAACAACCCACTGAGAGACAGACAGGGCGAGTGATAGAACAACCCGCACTGGAGGATTCAGACAGAGTTAGTGATAGAACAAATCCACTGAGAGACAGACAGGGTTAGTGATAGAACAACCCACTGAGAGATCAGAGACAGGGCTAGTGATAGAACAACCCACTGAGAGACAGACAGGGTTAGTGATAGAACAACCCACTGAGAGACAGACAGGGTTAGTGATAGAACAACCCGCACTGAGGAGACAGACAGGGTTAGTGTGATAGAACAACCCACTGAGAGACAGACAGGGTTAGTGATAGAACAACCCACTGAGAGACAGACAGGGTTAGTGATAGAACAAACCCACTGAGAGACAGACAGGGTTAGTGATAGAACAACCCACTGAGAGACAGACAGGGTTAGTGATAGAACAACCCACTGAGAGACAGACAGGGTTAGTGATAGAACAACCCACTGAGAGACAGACAGGGTTAGTGATAGAACAAACCCACTGAGAGACAGACAGGGTTAGTGATAGAACAACCCACTGAGAGACAGACAGGGTTAGTGATAGAACAACCCACTGAGAGACAGACAGGGTTAGTGATAGAACAACCCACTGAGAGACAGACAGGGTTAGTGATAGAACAACCCACTGAGAGACAGACAGGGTTAGTGATAGAACAACCCACTGAGGACAGACAGAGTTAGTGATAGAACAAACCCACTGAGAGACAGACAGGGTTAGTGATAGAACAACCCACTGAGAGACAGACAGGGTTAGTGATAGAACAAACCCACTGAGAGACAGACAGGGTTAGTGATAGAACAACCCACTGAGAGACAGACAGGGTTAGTGATAGAACAACCCACTGAGAGACAGACAGGGTTAGTGATAGAACAAACCCACTGAGAGACAGACAGGGTTAGTGATAGAACAACCCACTGAGAGACAGACAGGGTTAGTGATAGAACAACCCACTGAGAGACAGACAGGGTTAGTGATAGAACAAGCCCACTGAGAGACAGACAGGGTTAGTGATAGAACAACCCACTGAGAGACAGACAGGGTTAGGTGATAGAACAACCCACTGAGAGACAGACAGGGTTAGTGATAGAACAACCCACTGAGAGACGGACAGGGTTAGTGATAGAACAAACCCACTGAGAGAGCCAGACAGGGTTAGTGATAGAACAACCCACTGAGAGACACAGGCTTGTTTTCGAATTGCTGTGCGTTTTGTTGCCAACCTATTTTGCTACCTGACAACTTTACGGGTTTCACTTTTTAATTACCGTTCATATATTTATTTATTTTTTTCCTCAACTTTTTCACTCCGGACGCTTTATCTGGACACGATTCGTCAGGACCTCCAACAGCCGAAGCTAAGTAGTAACATTAACATGATGCCTTCTAATTGCAGCCGCTGTGCTCGCCTTACGGCGAGGATAGCTGTACTGCAAGCCCAGCTTCAGACGCAATCGTTAGGCAAGGGTAATTTCAGTGTAGGAAAGGATGAAACAGCGTCTGTGCCACCAGTAAGTACAGATAGTAGTATAAATCCCCTGGCACAGTCCCCGCAGCCGGACAACTTTCTCACGGTTTCTGGAAGGAAATGCTGTAGGAACGCTCAACCGGTGTCGCTCATTCAGCAGACAGAAACTTTCAACCGGTTCTCCCCATTAAGCAGCGGGTCGGTGTCAGAGGCCGAGTCTTCTCTGGTCTCTACTCCTCCCGTTACGGGGTCTGAGACGCCGAAGCTTCCCACCATTAGCTCTGACAAATTGAAAACTCTAGTCATTGGCGACTCCATTACCCGCAGTATTAGACTTAAAGCGAATCATCCAGCGATCATACACTGTTTACCCGGGGGCAGGGCTACCGACGTTAAGGCTAATCTGAAGATGGTGCTGGCTAAAGCTAAAACTGGCGAGTGTAGAGAGTATAGAGATATTGTTATCCACGTCGGCACCAACGATGTTAGGATGAAACAGTCAGAGATCACCAAGCGCAACATAGCTTCTGCGTGCATATCAGCTAGAAAGATGTGTCGGCATCGAGTAATTGTCTCTGGCCCCCTCCCAGTTAGGGGAGTGATGAGCTCTACAGCAGAGTCTCACAACTCAATCGCTGGTTGAAAACTGTTTTCTGCCCTCCCAAGATAGAATTTGTAGATAATTTGGTCTTCTTCGGGACTCACCCAATAAACAGGACCAAGCCTGACCTGCTGAGGAGTGACGGACTCCATCCTAGCTGAGGGGTGCTCTCATCTTATCTGCCAACATAGACAGGGCTCTAACTCCTCTAGCTCCACAATGAAATAGGTGCAAGCCAGGCAGCAGGCTATTAGCCAGCCTGCCAGCATAGTGGAGTCTGCCACTAGCATAGTCAGTGTAGCTATCACCATTGAGACCGTGTCTGTGCCTCGACCTAGGTTGGGCAAAAACTAAACATGGCGGTGTTCCGCCTTTAGTAATCTCACTAGGATAAAGACCACCTCCATTCCTGTCATTACTGAAAGAGATCATGATACCTCACATCTCAAAATAGGGCTACTTAATGTTAGATCCCTTACTTAAAGGCAATTATAGTCAATGAACTAATCACTGATCATAATCTTGATGTGATTGGCCTGACTGAAACATGGCTTAAGCCTGATGAATTTACTGTGTTAAATGAGGCCTCACCTCCTGGCTACACTAGTGACCATATCCCCGTGCATCCCGTTAGGCGGAGGTGGTGCTTAACATTTACGATAGCAAAATTTCAATTTACAAAAAAAAAAAGACGCTGCCTTTGAGCTTCTAGTCATGAAATCTATGCAGCCTACTCAATCACTTTTATAGCTACTGTTTACAGGCCTCCTGGGCCATATACAGCGTTTCTCACTGAGTTCTGAATTCCTATCAGACCTTGTAGTCATTGCAGATAATATTCTAATTCGGTGACTTTAATATTCACATGGAAAAGTCCAGACCCACTCCAAAAGGCTTTTGGAGCCATCATCGACTCAGTGGTTTTGTCCAACATGTCTCTGACCCACTCACTGTCACAGTCATACGCTGGACCTAGTTTTGTCCCATGGAATAAATGTTGTGGATCTTAATGTTTTTCCTCATAATCCTGACTATCGACCACCATTTTATTACGTTTGCAATTGCAACAAATAATCTGCTCAGACCCCAACCAAGGAACATCAAAAGTCGTGCTATAAATTCACAGACAACACAAAGATTCCTTGATGCCCTTCCAGACTCCTCTGCCTACCCAAGGACGCCAGAGGACAAAAATCCGTTAACCACCTAACTGAGGATCTCACTTAACCTTGCGCAATACCCTAGATGCAGTTGCACCCCTAAAAACTAAAAATGTCTCATAAGAAACTAGCTCCCTGGTACACAGAAAATACCTGAGCTCTGAAGCAAGCTTCCAGAAAATTGGAACGGAAATGGCGCCACACCAAACTGGAAGTCTTCCGACTAGCTTGGAAGGACGGTACCCTGCAGTACCGAAGAGCCCTTACTGCTGCTCGATCGTCCTATTTTTCTAACTTAATTGAGGAAAATAAGAACAATCCGAAATTCTTTTGATACTGTGGCAAAGCTAACTAAAAAGCAGCATTCCCAAGAGAGGATGACTTTCACTTTAGCAGTGATAAATTCATGAACTTCTTTGAGGAAAAGATTATGATTATTAGAAAGCAAATGACTCCTCTTTAAACCTGCGTATTCCTCCAAACCTCAGTTGTCCTGAGTCTGCACAACTCTGCCAGACCTAGATCAAGAGAGACGCTCAAGTGTTTTAGTACTATATCTCTTGACACAATGATGAAAATAATCATGGCCTCTAAACCTTCAAGCTGTATACTGGACCCTATTCCAACTAAACTACTGAAAGAGCTGCCTCCTGTGCTTGGCCCTCCTATGTTGGAATGAACATAATAAACGGCTCTCTATCCACTGGATGTGTACCAAACTCACTAAAAGTGGCAGTAATAAAGCCTCTCTTGAAAAAGCCAAACCTTGACCCAGAAAATATAAAAACTATCGGCCTATATCGAATCTTCCATTCCTCTCAAAGATTTTAGAGAAGGCTGTTGCGCAGCAACTCACTGCCTTCCTGAAGACAAACAATGTATACGAAATGCTTCAGTCTGGTTTTAGACCCCATCATAGCACTGAGACGGCACTTGTGAAGGTGGTAAATGACATTTTAATGGCATCGACCGAGGCTCTGCATCTGTCCTCGTGCTCCTAGACCTTAGTGCTGCTTTTGATACCATCGATCACCACATTCTTTTGGAGAGATTGGAAACCCAAATTGGTCTACACGGACATGTTCTGGCCTGGTTTAGGTCTTATCTGTCGGAAAGATATCAGTTTGTCTCTGTGAATGGTTTGTCCTCTGACAAATCAACTGTACATTTCGGTGTTCCTCAAGGTTCTGTTTTAGGACCACTATTGTTTTCACTATATATTTTACCTTTTGGGGATGTTATTCGAAAAACATAATGTAAACTTTCACTGCTATGCTGATGACACACAGCTGTACATTTCAATGAAACATGGTGAAGCCCCAAAATTGGCCTCGCTAGAAGCATGTGTTTCAGACATAAGGAAGTGGATGGCTGCAAACTTTCTACTATTAAATCCTCGGACAAAACAGAGATGCTTGTTCTAGGTCCCAAGAAACAAAGAGATCTTCTGTTGAATCTGACAATTAATCTTAATGGTTGTACAGTCGTCTCAAATAAAACTGTGAAGGACCTCGGCGTTACTCTGACCCTGATCTCTTTGAAGAACATATCAAGACCATTTCGAGGACAGCTTTTTTCCATCTACGTAACATTGCAAAAATCAGAAACTTTCTGTCCAAAAATGATGCAGAAAAATTAATCCATGCTTTTGTCACTTCTAGGTTAGACTACTGCAATGCTCTATTTTCCGGCTACCCGGATAAAGCACTAAATAAACTTCAGTTAGTGCTAAATACGGCTGCTAGAATCCTGACTAGAACTAAAAAATTTGATCATATTACTCCAGTGCTAGCCTCTCACACTGGCTTCCTGTCAAAGCAAGGGCTGATTTCAAGGTTTTACTGCTAACCTACAAAGCATTACATGGGCTTGCTCCTACCTACCTCTCTGATTTGGTCCTGCCGTACATACCTACACGTACGCTACGGTCACAAGACGCAGGCCTCCTAATTGTCCCTAGAATTTCTAAGCAAACAGCTGGAGGCAGGGCTTTCTCCTATGAGCCCATTTTATGGAACGGTCTGCCTACCCATGTCAGAGACGCAAACTCGGTCTCAACCTTTAAGTCTTTACTGAAGACTCATCTCTTCAGTGGGTCATATGATTGAGTGTAGTCTGGCCCAGGAGTGGAAGGTGAACGGAAAGGCTCTGGAGCAACGAACCGCCTGCTGTCTCTGCCTGGCCGGTTCCCCTCTTTCCACTGGGATTCTCTGCCTCTAACCCTGTTACGGGGGCTGAGTCACTGGCTTGCTGGGGCTCTCTCGTGCCGTCCCTGGGGGTGCGTCACCTGGGTGGGTTGATTCACTGTTGTGGTCGGCCTGTCTGGGTTGCCCCCCTTGGGTTGTACCGTGGCGGAGATCTTTGTGGGCTATACTCGGCCTTGTCTCAGGATGGTAAGTTGGTGGTTGAAGATATCCCTCTAGTGGTGTGGGGGCTGTGCTTTGGCAAAGTGGGTGGGGTTATATCCTTCCTGTTTGGCCCTGTCCGGGGTGTCCTCGGGATGGGGCCACAGTGTCTCCTGACCCCTCCTGTCTCAGCCTCCAGTATTTATGCTGCAGTAGTTTATGTGTCGGGGGCTAGGGTCAGTTTGTTATATCTGGAGTACTTCTCCTGTCCTATTCGGTGTCCTGTGTGAATCTAAGTGTGCGTTCTCTAATTCTCTCCTTCTCTCTTTCTTTCTCTCTCTCGGAGGACCTGAGCCCTAGGACCATGCCCCAGGACTACCTGACATGTTGACTCCTTGCTGTCCCCAGTCCACCTGGCCATGCTGCTGCTCCAGTTTCAACTGGCCTGGGCCCTAGGACCATGTCCCAGGACTACCTGACATGAGGACTCCTTGCTGTCCCCAGTCCACCTGGCCATGCTCCTGCTCCAGTTTCAACTGTTCTGCCTTACTATTATTCAGCCATGCTGGACCTGAGCCCTAGGACAGTGCCCCAGGACTACCTGACATGATGGCTCCTTGCTGTCCCCATTCCACCTGACTGCTGCTGCTCCAGTTTCAACTGTTCTGCCTTATTATTATTCGACCATGCTGGTCATTTATGAACATTTGAACATCTTGGTCATGTTCTGTTATAATCTCTACCCGGCACAGCCAGAAGAGGACTGGCCACCCCACATAGCCCGGTTCCTCTCTAGGTTTCTTCCTAGGTTTTCGGCCTTTCTAGGGAGTTTTTCCTAGCCACCGTGCTTTTACACCTGCATTGTTTGCTGTTTGGGGTTTTAGGCTGGGTTTCTGTACAGCACTTTGAGATATCAGCTGATGTACGAAGGGCTATATAAATAAATTTGATTTGATTTGATTTGATTTAGTGATAGAACAACCCACTGAGAGACAGACAGGGTTAGTGATAGAACAACCCACTGAGAGACAGACAGGGTTAGTGATAGAACAACCCACTGAGAGACAGACAGAGTTAGTGATAGAACAACCCACTGAGAGACAGACAGGGTTAGTGATAGAACAACCCACTGAGAGACAGACAGGGTTAGTGATAGAACAACCCACTGAGAGACAGACAGGG
>NW_026281835.1:0-617 GCF_023373465.1 Oncorhynchus keta
ATGACACCTAGCAGGGGTGGCTTTTTCACTTAGGGCCATCCAACTACCTTGGGCGGGCTGATGTGGGAGGGTTGAGTGAGGCTCGCATGGTAACATGTCCGGGCCAGCGCTCCCCTCTAGCATGAAGTCCGTTCAGGGCGAAAAATTTCCAAGGTTATCCGACTGTATAATGGAAGCATCGCGAAGGCCCAAGTGGGTGGTGACGCGATGCGATCTCTGTCCAGAGGTCAACCTCAGCCCCAGATCCGAGGGGTTATTACGAACTCTGTATGAGGTGCAGTCGTAGAGAGGGCGCTACCCAAGTCCAATCTTCCAAGGGCTGGAAGTATACCAATTATAAGGTAACCGGATTAAGTAAAGGGAAGGCCTAATTGAATATAGGCCAAAAGGGAAAAAGAATATGGGTTAAACTGGGAGGAGAAGGTGCTCCATCCAATTAGGCCAACTAATAGGGCCGCATAGACAATAGAACAAAATATGGGTTAAAGGCACAACAAGCCTAATGGAGCTTAGGCTCAAGATTATTTGAGTAATGTTAAAGATAAATGGGAGCGTACCAGCTATGGTTTGGCAGGGTAGGGGGCTCATGCCTCCTGCCTCTCCTTCCTCACTATGTG
>NW_026281836.1:0-4680 GCF_023373465.1 Oncorhynchus keta
TGCTTCTATAATGGCTATAATGCCTCTTCTACATTACATTGCTTCTATAATGGATAAGGCCTCTTCTACATTACATTGTTTCTATAATGGCTATAAGGCCTCTTCTACATTACAGTGCTTCTATAATGGCTATAAGGCCCCTTCTACATTACATTGCTTCTATAATGGCTATGAGGCCACTTCTACATTACATTGCTTCTATAATGGCTATAAGGCCCCTTCTACATTACAGTGCTTCTATAATGGCTATAAGGCCCCTTCTACATTACAGTGCTTCTATAATGGCTATAAAGCCTCTTCTACATTACATTGCTTCTATAATGGCTATAAGACCTCTTCTACATTACATTACAGTGCTTCTATAATGGCTATAAGGCCTCTTCTACATTACATTACAGTGTTTTATAATGGCTATAAGGCCCTTCTACATTACATTACATTGCTTCTATAATGGCTATAAGGCCCCGACTACATTACATTACATTGCTTCTATAATGGCTATAAGGCTCTCTTCTACATTACATTGCTTCTATAATGGCTATAAGGCCACTTCTACATAACATTACATTGCCTCTATAATGGCTATAAGGCCTCTTCTATATTACATTACATTGCTTCTATAATGAATATAACATTACATTGCTTATATAATGGCAATAAGGCCACTTCTACATTACATTGCTTCTATAATGGCTACAAGGCCTCTTCTACATTACATTACTTTGATTCTATAATGGCTATAAGACCTCTTCTACATTACATTACATTGATTCTATAATTGCTATAACATTACATTGCTTCGATAATGGCTATAAGGCCTCTTCTACATTACATTGTTTCTATAATGGCTATAAGGCCTCTTCTACATTACAGTGCTTCTATAATGGCTATAAGGCCCCTTCTACATTACATTGCTTCTATAATGGCTATGAGGCCTCTTCTACATTACATTGCTTCTATAATGGCTATAAGGCCCCTTCTACATTACAGTGCTTCTATAATGGCTATAAGGCCCCTTCTACATTACAGTGCTTCTATAATGGCTATAAAGCCTCTTCTACATTACATTGCTTCTATAATGGCTATAAGACCTCTTCTACATTACATTACAGTGCTTCTATAATGGCTATAAGGCCTCTTCTACATTACATTACAGTGCTTTTATAATGGCTATAAGGCCCCTTCTACATTACATTACATTGCCTCTATAATGGCTATAAGGCCCCGACTACATTACATTACATTGCTTCTATAATGGCTATAAGGCCTCTTCTACATTACATTGCCTCTATAATGGCTATAAGGCCACTTCTACATTACATTACATTGCCTCTATAATGGCTATAAGGCCTCTTCTATATTACATTACATTGCTTCTATAATGAATATAACATTACATTGCTTATATAATGGCAATAAGGCCACTTCTACATTACATTGCTTCTATAATGGCTACAAGGCCTCTTCTACATTACATTACTTTGATTCTATAATGGCTATAAGACCTCTTCTACATTACATTACATTGATTCTATAATTGCTATAACATTACATTGCTTCGATAATGGCTATAAGGCCTCTTCTACATTACATTGCTTCTATAATGGCTATAAGGCCTCGTCTACATTACATTGATTCTATAATTGCTATAACATTACATTGCTTCTATAATGGCTATAAGGCCCCTTCTACATTACATTGCTTCTATAATGACTAAGGCCCCTTCTACATTACATTACATTGCTTCTATAATGGCTACAAGGCCTCTTCTACATTACATTGCTTCTATAATGGCTATAAGGCCCCTTCTACATTACATTGCTTCTATAATGGCTATAATGCCTCTTCTACATTACATTGCTTCTATAATGTCTAAGGCCTCTTCTACATTACATTGCTTCTATAATGGCTATAAGGCCTCTTCTACATTACAGTGCTTCTATAATGGCTATAAGGCCCCTTCTACATTACATTGCTTCTATAGTGGCTATAAGGCCCCTTCTACATTACATTACATTGCTTCTATAATGGCTACAAGGCCCCTTCTACATTACATTGCTTCTATCATGGCTATAAGGCCCTTTCTACATTACATTGCTTCTATAATGGCTATAAGTCCTCTTCTACATTACATTGCGTCTATAATGGCTATAAGGCCTCTTCTACATTACATTGCTTCTATAATGGCTATAAGGCCTGTTCTACATTACATTGATTCTATAATGGCGACAAGGCCTCTTCTACATTACATTGCTTCTATAATGGCTACAAGGCCTCTTCTACATTACATTGCTTCTATAATGGCTACAAGGCCTCTTCTACATTACATTGCTTCTATAATGGCTATAAGGCCTCTACTACATTACATTACAGTGCTTCTATAATGGCTATAAGGCCCCTTCTACATTACATTACATTGCTTCTATAATGGCTATAAGGCCTCTTCTACATTACATTACAGTGCTTTTATAATGGCTATAAGGCCCCTTCTACATTACATTACATTGCCTCTATAATGGCTATAAGGCTCTGTCTACATTACATTACATTGCTTCTATAATGGCTATAAGGCCTCTTCTACATTACATTACATTGCTTCTATAATGGCTATAAGGCCTCTTCTACATTACATTACATTGCCTCTATAATGGCTATAAGGCCTCTTCTACATTACATTACATTGCTTCTATAATGGCTATAAGGCCTCTTCTACATTACATTGCTTCTATAATGGCTATAAGGCCACTTCTACATTACATTACATTGCCTCTATAATGGCTATAAGGCCTCTTCTATACATTACATTGCTTCTATAATGGCTATAAGGCCTCTTCTACATTACATTGCTTCTATAATGGCTATAAGGCCACTTCTACATTACTACATTGCTTCTATAATGGCTACAAGGCCTCTTCTACATTACATTGCTTCTATAATGGCTATAAGGCCTCTTCTACATTACATTGCTTCTATAATGGCTATAAGGCCCCTTCTACATTACATTGCTTCTATAATGGCTACAAGGCCTCTTCTACATTACATTGCTTCTATAATGGCTATAAGGCCTCTTCTACATTACATTGCTTCTATAATGGCTATACGGCCTCTTCTACATTACATTGCTTCTATAATGGCTATAAGGCCTCTTCTACATTACATTGCTTCTATAATGGCTATAAGGCCTCTTCTACATTACATTGCTTCTATAATGGCTATAAGGCCTCTTCTACATTACATTGCTTCTATAATGGCTATAAGGCCTCTTCTACATTACATTGCTTCTATAATGGCTATAAGGCCTCTTCTACATTACATTGCTTCTATAATGGCTATAAGGCCTCTTCTACATTACATTGCTTCTATAATGGCTATAAGGCCTCTTCTACATTACATTGCTTCTATAATGGCTATAAGGCCTCTTCTACATTACATTGCTTCTATAATGGCTATAAGGCCTCTTCTACATTACATTGCTTCTATAATGGCTATAAGGCCTCTTCTACATTACATTGCTTCTATAATGGCTATAAGGCCCCTTCTACATTACATTGCTTCTATAATGGCTATAAGGCCTCTTCTACATTACATTGCTTCTATAATGGCTATAAGGCCCCTTCTACATTACATTGCTTCTATAATGGCTATAAGGCCCCTTCTACATTACATTGCTTCTATAATGGCTATAAGGCCCCTTCTACATTACATTGCTTCTATAATGGCTATAAGGCCTCTTCTACATTACATTGCTTCTATAATGGCTATAAGGCCTCTTCTACATTACATTGCTTCTATAATGGCTATAAGGCCTCTTCTACATTACATTGCTTCTATAATGGCTACAAGGCCTCTTCTACATTACATTGCTTCTATAATGGCTACAAGGCCTCTTCTACATTACATTGCTTCTATAATGGCTATAAGGCCTCTACTACATTACATTACAGTGCTTCTATAATGGCTATAAGGCCCCTTCTACATTACATTACATTGCTTCTATACGGCTTATAAGGCCTCTTTCTATATTACATTGCCTCTATAATGGCTATAAGGCCACTTTACATAACATTGCATTGCTCTATAATGGCTATAAGGCCGCTTCTATATTACATTACATTGCTTATATAATTTTTACCTCTGTTGCTTCAGGCAGATCAGGATCGACCCTGTTCTTTCATGCAGCTGACCTGGGACAGTCAGGTTAACTGCTGTTCAGGAACCAGAATATAGGTGTATACCTTCATCAACTCAGGGTTGAACCTCACGCAATAATAACATATCAGGCCCTTCTGTATTGCTTCTATATTGAAGCTGCAAGGCCTCTTCTACATTACATTACTTTGATTCTGTGGCCTATCAGACCTCTTCTACATTTACATTACATTGATTCTATAATTGCTATAACATTACATTGCTTCTATAATGGCTATAAGGCCTCTTCTACATTACATTGCTTCTATAATGGCTATAAGGCCTCTTCTACATTACATTGATTCTATAATGGCTATAAGGCCACTTACATTGCTTCTATAATGGCTATAAGGCCTCTTCTACATTACATTGCTTCTATAATGGCTATAAGGCCCTTCTACATTACATTACATTGCTTCTATAATGGCTATAAGGCCTCTTCTACATTACATGTGCTTCTATAATGGCTATAAGGCCCCTTCTACATTACAT
>NW_026281837.1:0-5000 GCF_023373465.1 Oncorhynchus keta
AGAGCCAGAGAGATAAACTGTTTATATCAGCCCTGGTTCTATAGAGCTACAGAGAGATAAACTATGTTATATCAGCCCTGGTTCTATAGAGCTACAGAGACATAAACTCTGTTATATCAGCCCTGGTTCTATAGAGCTACAGAGAGATAAACTATGTTATGTCAGCCCTGGTTCTATAGAGCTACAGAGAGATAAACTATGTTATATCAGCCCTGGTTCTATAGAGCTACAGAGACATAAACTCTGTTATATCAGCCCTGGTTCTATAGAGCTACAGAGAGATAAACTGTTATATCAGCCCTGGTTCTATAGAGCTACAGAGAGATAAACTATGTTATATCAGCCCTGGTTCTATAGAGCTACAGAGACATAAACTCTGTTATATCAGCCCTGGTTCTATAGAGCTACAGAGAGATAAACTATGTTATATCAGCCCTGGTTCTATAGAGCTACAGAGAGATAAACTGTTATATCAGCCCTGGTTCTATAGAGCTACAGAGAGATAAACTATGTTATATCAGCCCTGGTTCTATAGAGCTACAGAGACATAAACTCTGTTATATCAGCCCTGGTTCTATAGAGCTACAGAGAGATAAACTATGTTATATCAGCCCTGGTTCTATAGAGCTACAGAGACATAAACTCTGTTATATAAGCCCTGGTTCTATAGAGCTACAGAGACATAAACTCTGTTATATCAGCCCTGGTTCTATAGACAGAGAGCTACAGAGAGATGAACTGTTATATCAGCCCTGGTTCTATAGAGCTACAGAGACATAAACTCTGTTATATCAGCCCTGGTTCTATAGAGCTACAGAGAGATAAACTATGTTATATCAGCCCTGGTTCTATAGAGCTACAGAGACATAAACTCTGTTATATCAGCCCTGGTTCTATAGAGCTACAGAGAGATAAACTCTGTTATGTCAGCCCTGGTTCTATAGAGCTACAGAGAGATACACTCTGTTATATCAGCCCTGGTTCTATAGAGCTACAGAGAGATACACTCTGTTATGTCAGCCCTGGTTCTATAGAGCTACAGAGAGATAAACTCTGTTATGTCAGCCCTGGCTCTATAGAGCTACAGAGAGATAAACTCTGTTATATCAGCCCTGGTTCTATAGAGCTACAGAGAGATAAACTCTGTTATATCAGCCCTGGTTCTATAGAGCTACAGAGAGATAAACTATGTTATAGATAGAGCTACAGAGAGATAAACTGTTATATCAGCCCTGGCTCTATAGAGCTACAGAGAGATAAACTCTGCTATGTCAGCCCTGGTTCTATAGAGCTACAGAGAGATAAACTCTGTTATATCAGCCCTGGTTCTATAGAGCTACAGAGAGATAAACTGTTATATCAGCCCTGGTTCTATAGAGCTACAGAGAGATAAAGATATCTATAGAGCAGAGAGTTAAACCTGTTTATAGAGCTACAGAGAGATAAACTATGTTATAACAGCCCTGGTTCTATAGAGCTACAGAGAGATAAACTCTGTTATATCAGCCCTGGTTCTATAGAGCTACAGAGAGATAAACTCTGTTATATCAGCCCTGGTTCTATAGAGCTACAGAGAGATAAACTCTGTTATATCAGCCCTGGCTCTATAGAGCTACAGAGAGATAAACTCTGTTATATCAGCCCTGGTTCTATAGAGCTACAGAGAGATAAACTCTGTTATATCAGCCCTGGTTCTATAGAGCTACAGAGAGATAAACTCTGTTATATCAGCCCTGGTTCTATAGAGCTACAGAGAGATAAACTCTGTTATATCAGCCCTGGTTCTATAGAGCTACAGAGAGATAAACTCTGTTATATCAGCCCTGGTTCTATAGAGCTACAGAGAGATAAACTCTGTTATATCAGCCCTGGTTCTATAGAGCTACAGAGAGATAAACTATGTTATATCAGCCCTGGTTCTATAGAGCTACAGAGAGATAAACTGTTATATCAGCCCTGGCTCTATAGAGCTACAGAGAGATAAACTCTGTTATGTCAGCCCTGGTTCTATAGAGCTACAGAGAGATAAACTGTTATATCAGCCCTGGCTCTATAGAGCTACAGAGAGATAAACTGTTATATCAGCCCTGGCTCTATAGAGCTACAGAGAGATAAACTCTGTTATGTCAGCCCTGGTTCTATAGAGCTACAGAGAGTTAAACTCTGTTATATCAGCCCTGGTTCTATAGAGCTACAGAGAGATAAACTCTGTTATATCAGCCCTGGTTCTATAGAGCTACAGAGAGATAAACTCTGTTATATCAGCCCTGGTTCTATAGAGCTACAGAGAGATAAACTATGTTATAACAGCCCTGGTTCTATAGAGCTACAGAGAGATAAACTCTGTTATATCAGCCCTGGCTCTATAGAGCTACAGAGAGATAAACTCTGTTATGTCAGCCCTGGTTCTATAGAGCTACAGAGAGATAAACTCTGTTATATCAGCCCTGGCTCTATAGAGCTACAGAGAGTTAAACTCTGTTATATCAGCCCTGGTTCTATAGAGCTACAGAGAGATAAACTCTGTTATATCAGCCCTGGTTCTATAGAGCTACAGAGAGATAAACTCTGTTATATCAGCCCTGGTTCTATAGAGCTACAGAGAGATAAACTCTGTTATATCAGCCCTGGTTCTATAGAGCTACAGAGAGATAAACTCTGTTATATCAGCCCTGGTTCTATAGAGCTACAGAGAGATAAACTCTGTTATATCAGCCCTGGTTCTATAGAGCTACAGAGAGATAAACTCTGTTATATCAGCCCTGGTTCTATAGAGCTACAGAGAGATAAACTCTGTTATATCAGCCCTGGTTCTATAGAGCTACAGAGAGATAAACTATGTTATATCAGCCCTGGTTCTATAGAGCTACAGAGACATAAACTCTGTTATATCAGCCCTGGTTCTATAGAGCTACAGAGAGATAAACTCTGTTATATCAGCCCTGGTTCTATAGAGCTACAGAGAGATAAACTCTGTTATATCAGCCCTGGTTCTATAGAGCTACAGAGAGATAAACTCTGTTATATCAGCCCTGGTTCTATAGAGCTACAGAGAGATAAACTCTGTTATATCAGCCCTGGTTCTATAGAGCTACAGAGAGATAAACTATGTTATATCAGCCCTGGTTCTATAGAGCTACAGAGAGATAAACTCTGTTATATCAGCCCTGGTTCTATAGAGCTACAGAGAGATAAACTCTGTTATATCAGCCCTGGTTCTATAGAGCTACAGAGAGATAAACTCTGTTATATCAGCCCTGGTTCTATAGAGCTACAGAGACATAAACTCTGTTATATCAGCCCTGGTTCTATAGAGCTACAGAGAGATAAACTCTGTTATATCAGCCCTGGTTCTATAGAGCTACAGAGAGATAAACTCTGTTATATCAGCCCTGGTTCTATAGAGCTACAGAGACATAAACTCTGTTATATCAGCCCTGGTTCTATAGAGCTACAGAGAGATAAACTGTTATATCAGCCCTGGTTCTATAGAGCTACAGAGAGATAAACTATGTTATATCAGCCCTGGTTCTATAGAGCTACAGAGACATAAACTCTGTTATATCAGCCCTGGTTCTATAGAGCTACAGAGAGATAAACTATGTTATATCAGCCCTGGTTCTATAGAGCTACAGAGACATAAACTCTGTTATATCAGCCCTGGTTCTATAGAGCTACAGAGAGATAAACTGTTATATCAGCCCTGGTTCTATAGAGCTACAGAGAGATAAACTCTGTTATATCAGCCCTGGTTCTATAGAGCTACAGAGAGATAAACTCTGTTATATCAGCCCTGGTTCTATAGAGCTACAGAGAGATAAACTCTGTTATATCAGCCCTGGTTCTATAGAGCTACAGAGAGATAAACTCTGTTATATCAGCCCTGGTTCTATAGAGCTACAGAGAGATAAACTCTGTTATATCAGCCCTGGCTCTATAGAGCTACAGAGAGATAAACTCTGTTATATCAGCCCTGGTTCTATAGAGCTACAGAGAGATAAACTATGTTATATCAGCCCTGGTTCTATAGAGCTACAGAGAGATAAACTCTGTTATATCAGCCCTGGTTCTATAGAGCTACAGAGAGATAAACTCTGTTATATCAGCCCTGGTTCTATAGAGCTACAGAGAGATAAACTCTGTTATATCAGCCCTGGTTCTATAGAGCTACAGAGAGATAAACTCTGTTATATCAGCCCTGGTTCTATAGAGCTACAGAGAGATAAACTCTGTTATATCAGCCCTGGTTCTATAGAGCTACAGAGAGATAAACTCTGTTATATCAGCCCTGGTTCTATAGAGCTACAGAGAGATAAACTCTGTTATATCAGCCCTGGTTCTATAGAGCTACAGAGAGATAAACTCTGTTATATCAGCCCTGGTTCTATAGAGCTACAGAGAGATAAACTCTGTTATATCAGCCCTGGTTCTATAGAGCTACAGAGAGATAAACTCTGTTATATCAGCCCTGGTTCTATAGAGCTACAGAGAGATAAACTATGTTATATCAGCCCTGGTTCTATAGAGCTACAGAGAGATAAACTCTGTTATATCAGCCCTGGTTCTATAGAGCTACAGAGAGATAAACTCTGTTATATCAGCCCTGGTTCTATAGAGCTACAGAGAGATAAACTGTTATATCAGCCCTGGTTCTATAGAGCTACAGAGAGATAAACTATGTTATATCAGCCCTGGTTCTATAGAGCTACAGAGACATAAACTCTGTTATATCAGCCCTGGTTCTATAGAGCTACAGAGAGATAAACTATGTTATATCAGCCCTGGTTCTATAGAGCTACAGAGACATAAACTCTGTTATATCAGCCCTGGTTCTATAGAGCTACAGAGAGATAAACTGTTATATCAGCCCTGGTTCTATAGAGCTACAGAGAGATAAACTCTGTTATGTCAGCCCTGGTTCTATAGAGCTACAGAGAGATACACTCTGTTATATCAGCCCTGGTTCTATAGAGCTACAGAGAGATACACTCTGTTATGTC
>NW_026281838.1:0-27500 GCF_023373465.1 Oncorhynchus keta
TAATGAAATCAGACTGGTGAACTAGCTCGTTAGTAATGAAATAGTAATGAATCAGACTGGTTTAGACAGAATGGGGGAACTAGCCTGAACCAGTTAATGAAATCAGACTGGTGAACTAGCTAGTTAGTAATGAAATCAGACTGGTGAACTAGCTAGTTAGTAATGAAATCAGACTGGTTTAGACAGAATGGGGAACTAGCTAGTTAGTAATGAAATCAGACTGGTTTAGAGTAAGAAATCAGACTGGTGAACTAGCTAGTTAGTAATGAGATCAGACTGGTGAACTAGCTAGTTAGTAATGAAACTGGTGAACTAGGTTTATGAAATCAGACTGGTGAACTAGCTAGTTAGTAATGAAATCAGACTGGTTTAGACAGAAATGAACTAGCTAGTTAGTGAAATCATCTGGTTTAGACAGAATGGTGAACTAGCTAGTTAGTAATGAGATCAGACTGGTGAACTAGCTAGTTAGTAATGAAATCAGACTGGTTTAGACAGAGAAAGCTAGTTAGGAACTTCCCTGTTAGTAATGAAATCAGACTGACAGAATGGGGAACTAGCTAGTTAGTAATGAAATCAGAAATCAGACTGGTGAACTAGCTAGTTAGTAATGAGATCAGACTGGTGAACTAGCTAGTTAGTAATGAGATCAGACTGGTGAACTAGCTAGTTATTAATGAAATCAGACTGGTTTAGACAGAATAGGGAACTTGCTAGTTAGTAATGAAATCAGACTGGTGAACTAGCTAGTTAGTAATGAAATCAGACTGGTGAACTAGCTAGTTAGTAATGAAATCAGACTGGTGAACTAGCTAGTTAGTAATGAAATCAGACTGGTGAACTAGCTAGTTAGTAATGAAATCAGACTAGTTTCGACAGAATGGGGAACTAGCTAGTTAGTAATGAAATCAGACTGGTGAACTAGCTCGTTAGTAATGAAATCAGACTGGTTTAGACAGAATGGGGAACTAGCTCGTTAGTAATGAAATCAGACTGGTGAACTAGCTCGTTAGTAATGAAATCAGACTGGTGAACTAGCTAGTTAGTAATGAAATCAGACTGGTGAACTAGCTAGTTAGTAATGAAATCAGACTGGTGAACTAGCTAGTTAGTAATGAAATCAGACTAGGTTTATGACAGAATGGGGAACTAGCTCAGACTGGGGAACGTTAGTAATGAGATCAGACTGGTGAACTAGCTAGTTAGTAATGAGATCAGACTGGTGAACTAGCTAGTTAGTAATGAAATCAGACTGGTGAACTAGCTAGTTAGTAATGAAATCAGACTGGTGAACTAGCTAGTTAGTAATGAAATCAGACTGGTTTAGACAGAATGGGGAACTAGCTAGTTAGTAATGAAATCAGACTGGTGAACTAGCTCGTTAGTAATGAAATCAGACTGGTGAACTAGCTAGTTAGTAATGAAATCAGACTGGTTTAGACAGAATAGGGAACTTGCTAGTTAGTAATGAAATCAGACTGGTGAACTTGCTAGTTAGTAATGAGATCAGACTGGTGAACTAGCTAGTTAGTAATGAAATCAGACTGGTGAACTAGCTAGTTAGTAATGAAATCAGACTGGTGAACTAGCTAGTTAGTAATGAAATCAGACTGGTGAACTAGCTAGTTAGTAATGAAATCAGACTGGTTTAGACAGAATGGGTGGTTTAGACAGAATAGGGAACTAGCTCGTTAGTAATGAAATCAGACTGGTGAACTAGCTCGTTAGTAAAGAGATCAGACTGGTTTAGACAGAATAGGGAACTTGCTCGTTAGTAATGAAATCAGACTGGTGAACTAGCTAGTTAGTAATGAAATCAGACTGGTGAACTAGCTAGTTAGTAATGAGATCAGACTGGTGAACTAGCTAGTTAGTAATGAAATCAGACTGGTTTAGACAGAATAGGGAACTAGCTAGTTAGTAATGAAATCAGTCTGGTTTAGACAGAATGGGGAACTAGCTAGTTAGTAATGAAATCAGTCTGGTTTAGACAGAATGGTGAACTAGCTAGTTAGTAATGAAATCAGACTGGTGAACTAGCTAGTTAGTAATGAGATCAGACTGGTGAACTAGCTAGTTAGTAATGAAATCAGACTGGTTTAGACAGAATGGGGAACTAGCTAGTTAGTAATGAAATCAGACTGGTTGAAATCAGAAGAACTAGCTAGTTAGTAATGAAATCAGACTGGTGAACTAGCTAGTTAGTAATGAAATCAGACTGGTGAACTGGCTAGTTAGTAATGAAATCACCCTATCAATAAAAGTTTATTTTCTTTTCAAGGTGCTGGTAGACTCGGTCGGCAGCGACACGCCTTCCTCCTCCTCCTCCTCCTCGGCAGCCGGCAACGACCCCGAGCTCACCTCAGAATGCATGGACACGGACTCTGCCTCTAGCTCTGGTGGCTCGGAGAGGAACTTGGTCACAGCGATGACGTCGTCGTCGCCGCCGCCTCCCGGAGGCCGTAACGGGAACCACTTCTCCCCGTTGACTAACGGCGGCGTTCCTCCCGGTAGCAGCAATAACATCATGACGTGCAACGGCTCCGTGGCCAACGGCGGCCCCAACGACGCCTCCGCCCCCGCCGACGGTAGCCACGGCAACAAGCCGAGCCCCTGGGCGTCGGCCAACGGTGCTGGTCTGACCCCCGGCACTCTGAACCCAAAAGTCAACCGCAGTGCCTGGCCCGGTCCCCAGGGACCCTCCGGCTGTAGGATTGTCCAGCAGGGAGGCTCTCTGGGCTGGGGAGGGACACAGCCGGACAGCCTCTCTCTGTCCGAACAGCCGCAGCGCCTCCTCCTGAATGATACCACTGTCAAGACTCGCCACCTTAACACGACCAACGGACCAAATAACACTACTAACGCCATCGACACCTCTAGTTTTCCAAACTCTACAGGCGGCTCAGTGCACAGGAACGAGTCCGGCTCGGGGCTGCGTTCTTGGGCAGCGGGAGGAGGAGCGGGGTCAGAGCTTGGAAATCAGCTCTCCAACGGTACCCTGTCTGGCGCCCAGCACCCCCACAGCGAGGGCCCGACAGGGGGCTTCTCTAAGCCCTGGGGGGCCTCGGGCCCTGGAGACACTGTGAACGTCCAGGGACACGGCCAGCCCTCCCCTGCTGCTGCTGTTTACAACAGTAAAACTAACAGCAAGGCCCCTGTAGGGAGGTGGGACTCTGCTTCTCCTCACAACTTGGGGACTGGAGGAGGGGCGAGCAATGGGAACGGACTGGGTCCTGCCGGGGTCCCCCGGCCATGGGCCTCCTCTTCTTCATCTGGCTCCTCTTCTAACAGGCAACCCCCCAATGGGGAGTGGAGCTCGTTGCCCGGTAACAAATCTCAGGATTCCGCGACGGACGGAAGTCAGGGGAGGAGCCAACGGCTGGAAGAGTCTTGAAGACGACGCCCTCAGGATGGGGGAGGAGGAGGAGGAGTGCAGGGACCTGCGGCGTTGGGGCGTCTGGCGGCAGTGAGGGAGTGGGGAGAGCTCTGGAGGCCGTAGCTTAGACAGGGACAGGAACGACCCCGTCGACAAGGCCCCCTCCCTGGGTCTACTCAAGTCCTCTTCTGTTCAGACGTGGACCCGCGTGTCCTCTGCAACACCGGCTGGGGCCAGACCCCAGTACGCCAGAACACCGCCTGGGACGTCACCTCTCCCGGCCCCAGACCCGATGACAGGAAACCCGGTAACGGAGGCCCCGGCTGGGGATCGAAAAGCCACGCCGCTCGTTCTCATACCTCCAGCTCTGGAGGATGGCGAGTGGGGGAGGGCGGCCCGGGCCCAGAGTCAGGAGGGTCTGGCTGGGTAGAGCAGAAGACCTTGTCTGGGTGTGGGAACAGCCAGAAGGAGGACCTCTCCAACACCTGGATCAACCCTCCGAAACCTCAAAAGCAGGTCTGGGGGATGGGTGGTGGAGACCGCTCCAGAGGAGGAGGCAGCAGCTACTGGGGTCAGCCCCAGAAGACTAGCGTGTCTGGGGGATGGGACCGCGACCTTGCAGGGACTGCAGGATGGGGCGAGCCCGGCCGCCCGGCCGACACCAACACGCACCCCGACGGAAGCACCAGCACCTGGGGTGGCAGCGGAGGGACCCCTGACCACCCCAGCAACCCTCAGTCTGGCTGGGGAGAGCCCCCTGTATCCAACTCCGCCGGACACAAACCCCAGAACCACCAGACCCAGGGAGGGTGGGACGAGCCAGCCATGAAGCCCGGCCACCCCTCTCAGAGCTGGGGAGACCCGGCCGAGTGGGGTGAAGATCCAGACGCCAACCCGGACCCTAGAGGACCTCCACCAGGCGGTGCCCACCCCTCCAAACCCAGCGGATGGACTGGGGTGGCGGTCCCAGCTGGACCCTCCCACAAGGAGGAGGAGTCATCGACAGGGTGGGAGGAGCCTAGTCCAGAGTCGGTGAGGAGGAGGATGGACATCGATAACGGCACCTCGGCGTGGGGAGACCCCAGCAAATACAACTGTAGCGGGGGCAATAAGTGGAACAAGAACAGCCAATCAGAGCAGGATGCCATGGTCACGACCAAACCCCCCCAGCCCCAGCAGCAGCCCCCACCACCCCTGAACAACATGGCCAACAAGGACAAGACCTGCAGCTCTGGTGAGTGGAGGGAGCTGTACAAACACACATACACACACAGTGTCCTCCACCTCCCCTTTGTGTGTGTGTGTGTGTGTGTGTGTGTGTGTGTGTGTGTTTAGGGTTGCGTCATCCTTCTGGAATGTTCCACAGATTATTCTCTCTGAGCTGTGAGTGCAGAAACACAGACCTTTGTTTGGACTGAAGGGGGGTTAGATTGAGACAGGAAGGGGTAGACTGACAGGAAGGGGGTAGAGAGACAGGAAGGGGTAGACTGAGACAGGAAGGGGGTAGACTGGGACGGGAAGGGGGTAGACTGGGACGGGAAGGGGGTAGACTGGGACGGGGAAGGGGGTAGACTGGGACGGGGAAGGGGGTAGACTGGGGACGGGAAGGGGGTAGACTGAGACGGGGAAGGGTAGACTGAGACGGGAAGGGGTTAGACTGAGACGGGAAGGGGTTAGACTGAGACGGGGAAGGGGGTAGACTGAGACGGGAAGGGGGTAGACTGAGACGGGAAGGGGGTAGACTGGAGACGGGAAGGGGGGGTAGACTGAGACGGGAAGGGGGGGGTAGACTGAGACGGGAAGGGGGTAGACTGAGACGGGAAGGGGGTAGACTGAGACGGGAAGGGGGTAGACTGGAGACGGGAAGGGGGTAGACTGAGACGGGAAGGGGTTAGACTGAGACGGGAAGGGGTTAGACTGAGACGGGAAGGGGTTAGACTGAGACGGGAAGGGGGTTAGACTGAGACGGGAAGGGGTTAGACTGAGACGGGAAGACGGGAAGGGGGTAGAGAGACGGGAAGGGGGTAAGACGGGGAATTATTAGAGAGACGGGGAAGGGGTAGACTGAGACGGGAAGGGTAGACTGAGACGGGAAGGGGGTAGACTGAGACGGGAAGGGGGTAGACTGAGACGGGAAGGGGGTAGACTGAGACGGGAAGGGGGCAGAGACTGAGACGGGAAGGGGGTAGACTGAGAGACGGGGAAGGGGTAGACTGAGACGGGAAGGGGGTAGAGAGAGACGGGAAGGGGGTAGAGAGAGACGGGAAGGGGGTAGAGAGAGACGGGAAGGGGGGTAGACTGAGACGGGAAGGGGGTAGACTGAGACGGGGAAGGGGGTAGACTGAGACGGGAAGGGGGTAGAGGGAGAGAAGGGGGGGGGCAGAAAGGCGGGAGAGAGGCAGAAAGGGGTATAGAGGGGGGGGCTAGTCTGTCATTGATCATCTGAGTGACAGCAGAGTTGAGAAGGTACAAGGTTATCTGCCATTTACGAAACTCCACCTCACATACCTCTCTCTCTCTCTCCCCTCCCCTCTCTCTCCCCTCCCTCTCTCTCCTCCTCCTCCCTCTCTCTCCTCCCCTCCTCCCCCTCTCTCTCCTCCCTCCCCCTCTCTCTCCTCCTCCCTCTCTCTCTCCTCCTCCCTCTCTCTCTCCTCAGCCCTCTCTCTCTCCCTCCTCCCCTCTCTCTCCCCCTCTCTCTCTCCTCCTCCCCCTCTCTCTCTCCTCCTCCCCCTCTCTCTCTCCCTCCCTCCCCCTCTCTCTCTCCTCCTCCCCCTCTCTCTCCTCCTCCGCCTCTCGCTCTCATCCTCCCCCCTCTCTCTCATCCTCCCCCTCTCTCTTCCTCCGCCTCTCGCTCTCTCTCCTCCCGCCTCTCGCTCTCATCCTCCCCCTCTCTCTCTCATCCTCCCCCTCTCTCTTCCTCCGCCTCTCGCTCTCATCCTCCCTCCTCCTCCTCTCTCTCTCCTCCCCCCTCTCTCTCTCCTCCTCCCCCTCTCTCTCTCCTCCTCCGCCTCTCGCTCTCTCCTCCCCCTCTCGCTCTCCTCCTCCCTCTCTCGCTCTCCCCTCCTCCCTCTCTCTCGCTCTCCTCCTCCCTCTCTCTCGCTCTCTCCTCCTCCCCTCTCTCGCTCTCCTCCTCCTCTCTCTCTCCTCCTCCCTCTCTCTCGCTCTCATCCTCCCCCTCTCTCGCTCTCATCCTCCCCTCTCTCGCTCTCATCCTCCCCCTCTCTCGCTCTCATCCTCCCCCTCTCTCGCTCTCATCCCTCCCCCTCTCTCGCTCTCATCCCTCCCCTCTCTCGCTCTCATCCTCCCCCACTCTCGCTCCATCCTCCCTCTCTCGCTCTCATCCTCCCCCTCTCTCTCTCATCCTCCCCTCTCTCGCTCTCATCCTCCCCTCTCTCGCTCTCATCCTCCCCCTCTCTCGCTCTCATCCTCCCCTCTCTCGCTCTCATCCTCCCCCTCTCTCGCTCTCATCCTCCCCCTCTCTCTCTCCCTACTGTCTCTCTCTCCCTCTCTCCCCTCCCTCTCTCTCCTACTCCCCCTCTCTCTCCTACTGTCTCTCTCCTCCTTACTCTCTCCTCCTCCCCCTCTCTCTCCTACTCCCCCTCTCTCTCTCATACTGTCTCTCTCCTCCTTACTCTCTCCTCCTCCCCCCTCTCTCTCTCCTCCTTACTCTCTCCTCCTCCCCCTCTCTCTCCTACTCCCCCTCTCTCTCTCACTCCCCCTCTCTCTCTCCTACTGTCTCTCTCCTCCTTACTCTCTCCTCCTCCCCCTCTCTCTCTCTCTCCTACTCTCTCCTCCTTACTCTCTCCTCCTCCCTCTCTCTCCCTACTCCCCCTCCTCTCCTACTGTCTCTCTCCTCCCTTACTCTCTCCTCCCTCCCCCTCTCTCCCCCCCCTCTCTCTCTCCCCCTCTCTCTCTCCTCCCCCTCTCTATCTCCTCCTCCCCCCTCTCTATCTCCTCCTCCCCTCTCTCTCCTCCAGGTTAGGGGTGAACAGTACACAGGTCCCAGAAGATGGAGTCAGAACGTGGGGTGATCCGCCAGGCCCGCCCCCCGTCTCCGTGGACAACGGGACATCGGCCTGGGGGAAACCCATGGACACCAGCTCCACCTGGGAGGAGCTGAGAGACAGAGGGGACAGAGACAGAGGGGACAACTCTGCGACAGGAGGCTGGGAAGGACCTGGAGCACAGAACCACCACAAACCTGGTAAGACAGACACACACACAAACCCATCTCCTTGTCTCTCTCCAGGCCCCTCGTGTCTCTCTCCAGGCCCCCTCGTGTCTCTCTCCAGGCCCCTCAGGTGTCTCTCTCCAGCCCCCTCGTGTCTCTCTCCATGTCCCCTCGTGTCTCTCTCCAGGCCCCCTCGTGTCTCTCTCCAGGCCCCCTCGTGTCTCTCTCTCTCCAGGCCCCCTCGTGTCTCTCTCCAGGTTTAATCCCTTCGTCCTCTCTCCACCTCCAGGTCCCAAGCCCATGCAGCAGGAGAGTAGTACCTGGTGGGGGGAGGAGGTGTCGTGCCAGGCCAGTTGGGAACCGGAGGGAGGAGCTGGAGATCGGGATGTGGAGCAACACCCCAAGTCACCGAGACCGGGACAGAGACCGGGACAGAGAGAACCACAGAGACCGGGACAGAGACGGTCACAGAGAGAACCACAGAGACGGTCACGGTCAGGACAACAGGAACAACGGGCCACAGCAACACAGCTGGAACTACATGAAGAAAATCCCTCCCAAGGTATTAATATATATTAACCAGGGGTCTCTGTGTGGGTTATTAACCAGGGGTCTCTGTGGGTTATTAACCCAGGTCTCTGTGTGGGTTATTAACCAGGGGTCTCTCTGTGTGGGTTATTAACCGGGGTCTCTCTGTGGGTTATTAACCCAGGTCTCTGTGTGGGTTATTAACCAGGTCTCTCTGTGTGGGTTATTAACCCAGGTCTCTGTGTGGGTTATTAACCCAGGTCTCTCTGTGTGGGTTATTAACCAGGGGTCTCTCTGTGTGGGTTATTAACCCGGGGTCTCTCTGTGTGGGTTATTAACCCGGGGTCTCTCTGTGTGGGTTATTAACCCTCTCTGTGTGGGTTATTAACCCAGGTCTCTCTGTGTGGGTTATTAACCCAGGTCTCTGTGTGGGTTATTAACCAGGGGTCTCTCTGTGTGGGTTATTAACCGGGTCTCTCTGTGTGGGTTATTAACCCGGGGTCTCTGTGTGGGTTATTAACCCGGTCTCTCTGTGTGGGTTATTAACCCGGGGTCTTCTGTGTGGGTTATTCTCTCTGTGTGGGTTATTAACCAGGGGTCTCTGTGTGGGTTATTAACCCAGGTCTCTGTGTGGGTTATTAACCCAGGTCTCTCTGTGGGGTCTCTCTGTGTGGGTTATTAACCCAGGTCTCTGTGTGGGTTATTAACCCAGGTCTCTGTGTGGGTTATTAACCCAGGGGGTCTCTCTGTGTGGGTTATTAACCCAGGGGTCTCTCTGTGTGGGTTATTAACCCAGGGGTCTCTCTGTGTGGGTTATTAACCCAGGGGTCTCTCTGTGTGGGTTATTAACCAGGGGTCTCTCTGTGTGGGTTATTAACCCAGGGGGTCTCTCTGTGTGGGTTATTAACCCAGGGGTCTCTCTGTGTGGGTTATTAACCCAGGGGTCTCTGTGTGGGTTATTAACCCAGGGGGGTCTCTCTGTGTGGGTTATTAACCCAGGGGGTCTCTCTGTGTGGGTTATTAACCCGGGGGTCTCTCTGTGTGGGTTATTAACCCAGGGGTCTCTCTGTGTGGGTTATTAACCCAGGGGGTCTCTCTGTGTGGGTTATTAACCCAGGGGGTCTCTGTGTGGGTTATTAACCCAGGGTCTCTCTGTGTGGGTTATTAACCCAGGGGTCTCTCTGTGTGGGTTATTAACCCAGGGGGTCTCTGTGTGGGTTATTAACCCAGGGGGTCTCTCTGTGTGGGTTATTAACCAGGGGGTCTCTGTGTGGGTTATTAACCAGGGGTCTCTCTGTGTGGGTTATTAACCAGGGGTCTCTCTGTGGGTTATTAACCAGGGGGTCTCTCTGTGTGGGTTATTAACCAGGGGTCTCTCTGTGTGGGTTATTAACCAGGGGTCTCTCTGTGTGGGTTATTAACCAGGGGTCTCTCTGTGTGGGTTATTAACCTGGTCTCTCTGTGTGGGTTATTAACCCAGGTCTCTGTGTGGGTTATTAACCCAGGTCTCTCTGTGTGGGTTATTAACCCTGGGGTCTCTCTGTGTGGGTTATTAAACCTGGGGGTCTCTCTGTGTGGGTTATTAACCCTGGGGGTCTCTGTGTGGGTTATTAACCCAGGGGTCTCTCTGTGGGTTATTAACCAGGGGGTCTCTGTGGGTTATTAACCCAGGTCTCTCTGTGTGGGTTATTAACCCAGGGGTCTCTGTGTGGGTTATTAACCCAGGGGTCTCTGTGTGGGTTATTAACCCAGGGGGTCTCTGTGTGGGTTATTAACCCAGGGGTCTCTGTGGGTTATTAACCCAGGGGTCTCTGTGTGGGTTATTAACCCAGGGGGTCTCTGTGTGGGTTATTAACCCAGGGGGTCTCTCTCTGTGGGTTATTAACCCAGGGGTCTCTCTGTGTGGGTTATTAACCCAGGGGTCTCTCTGTGTGGGTTATTAACCCAGGGGGTCTCTCTGTGTGGGTTATTAACCCAGGGGGTCTCTCTGTGTGGGTTATTAACCCAGGGGTCTCTGTGGGTTATTAACCCAGGGGTCTCTGTGTGGGTTATTAACCCAGGGGTCTCTCTGTGTGGGTTATTAACCCAGGGGGTCTCTGTGTGGGTTATTAACCCAGGGGTCTCTGTGTGGGTTATTAACCCAGGGTCTCTGTGTGTGGGTTATTAACCCAGGGGTCTCTGTGTGGGTTATTAACCCAGGGGGTCTCTCTGTGGGTTATTAACCCAGGGGTCTCTCTGTGTGGGTTATTAACCCAGGGGTCTCTCTGTGTGGGTTATTAACCCAGGGGGGTCTCTGTGTGGGTTATTAACCCAGGGGTCTCTCTGTGTGGGTTATTAACCCAGGGGGTCTCTCTGTGTGGGTTATTAACCCAGGGGTCTCTCTGTGTGGGTTATTAACCCAGGGGTCTCTCTGTGTGGGTTATTAACCCAGGGGTCTCTCTGTGTGGGTTATTAACCCAGGGTCTCTCTGTGTGGGTTATTAACCCAGGGGTCTCTGTGTGGGTTATTAACCCAGGGGTCTCTCTGTGTGGGTTATTAACCAGGGGGTCTCTCTGTGTGGGTTATTAACCAGGGGTCTCTCTGTGTGGGTTATTAACCAGGGGTCTCTCTGTGTGGGTTATTAACCTGGTCTCTGTGTGGGTTATTAACCCTGGTCTCTCTGTGTGGGTTATTAACCCAGGTCTCTCTGTGTGGGTTATTAACCCTGGTCTCTGTGTGGGTTATTAACCCTGGTCTCTGTGTGGGTTATTAACCCAGGTCTCTGTGTGGGTTATTAACCCAGGTCTTCTGTGTGGGTTATTAACCCAGGTCTCTGTGTGGGTTATTAACCCAGGTCTCTGTGTGGGTTATTAACCCAGGGGTCTCTGTGTGGGTTATTAACCCAGGGGTCTCTGTGTGGGTTATTAACCCAGGGGTCTCTGTGTGGGTTATTAACCAGGGGTCTCTGTGTGGGTTATTAACCAGGGGTCTCTGTGTGGGTTATTAACCCAGGGTCTCTCTGTGTGGGTTATTAACCCAGGGGTCTCTCTGTGTGGGTTATTAACCCAGGGGGTCTCTGTGTGGGTTATTAACCCAGGGGGTCTCTGTGTGGGTTATTAACCCAGGGGGTCTCTGTGTGGGTTATTAACCAGGGGTCTCTCTGTGTGGGTTATTAACCAGGGTCTCTCTGTGTGGGTTTATTAACCAGGGGGTCTCTCTGTGTGGGTTATTAACCAGGGGTCTCTGTGTGGGTTATTAACCAGGGGTCTCTCTGTGTGGGTTATTAACCCAGGGGTCTCTCTGTGTGGGTTATTAACCCAGGGGTCTCTCTGTGTGGGTTATTAACCCATGGGGTCTCTCTGTGTGGGTTATTAACCCAGGGGGTCTCTCTGTGTGGGTTATTAACCCAGGGGGTCTCTCTGTGTGGGTTATTAACCCAGGGGTCTCTGTGTGGGTTATTAACCCAGGGGGTCTCTGTGTGGGTTATTAACCCAGGGGTCTCTCTGTGGGTTATTAACCCAGGGGGTCTCTCTGTGTGGGTTATTAACCCAGGGGTCTCTCTGTGTGGGTTATTAACCCAGAGGGGGTCTCTGTGTGGGTTATTAACCAGGGGGTCTCTGTGTGGGTTATTAACCCAGGGGGTCTCTCTGTGTAGGTTATTAACCCAGGGGTCTCTGTGTGGGTTATTAACCAGGGGGTCTCTGTGTGGGTTATTAACCAGGGGTCTCTGTGTGGGTTATTAACCCAGGGGCCTCTGTGTGGGTTATTAACCCAGGGGGTCTCTCTGTGTGGGTTATTAACCCAGGGGTCTCTCTGTGGGTTACAACCCAGGGGGTCTCTCTGTGTGGGTTATTAACCAGGGGTCTCTCTGTGTGGGTTATTAACCAGGGGTCTCTCTGTGTGGGTTATTAACCCAGGTCTCTCTGTGTGGGTTATTAACCAGGGGGTCTCTCTGTGTGGGTTATTAACCCAGGGGGTCTCTCTGTGTGGGTTATTAACCCAGGTCTCTCTGTGTGGGTTATTAACCAGGGGGTCTCTCTGTGTGGGTTATTAACCAGGGGTCTCTCTGTGTGGGTTATTAACCAGGGGTCTCTCTGTGTGGGTTATTAACCCAGGGGTCTCTGTGTGGGTTATTAACCAGGGGGTCTCTGTGTGGGTTATTAACCCAGGTCTCTCTGTGTGGGTTATTAACCAGGGTCTCTCTGTGTGGGTTATTAACCAGGGTCTCTCTGTGTGGGTTATTAACCCAGGGGGTCTCTCTGTGTGGGTTATTAACCCAGGGGTCTCTCTGTGTGGGTTATTAACCCAGGGGTCTCTCTGTGTGGGTTATTAACCAGGGGTCTCTGTGTGGGTTATTAACCCAGGTCTCTCTGTGTGGGTTATTAACCCAGGGGTCTCTCTGTGTGGGTTATTAACCAGGGGGTCTCTCTGTGTGGTTTATTAACCAGGGGTCTCTCTGTGGGTTATTAACCCAGGTCTCTGTGTGGGTTATTAACCCATGGGGTCTCTCTGTGTGGGTTATTAACCCAGGGGGTCTCTCTGTGTGGGTTATTAACCCAGGGGGTCTCTGTGTGGGTTATTAACCCAGGGGGTCTCTGTGTGGGTTATTAACCCAGGGGGTCTCTGTGTGGGTTATTAACCCAGGGGTCTCTGTGTGGGTTATTAACCCAGGGGGTCTCTCTGTGTGGGTTATTAACCCAGGGGTCTCTCTGTGTGGGTTATTAACCCAGGGGTCTCTCTGTGGGTTATTAACCCAGGGGTCTCTCTGTGTGGGTTATTAACCCAGGGGTCTCTGTGTGGGTTATTAACCCAGGGGTCTCTCTGTGTGGGTTATTAACCCAGGGGTCTCTCTGTGTGGGTTATTACAGGGGTCTCTCTGTGTGGGTTATTAACCCGGGTCTCTGTGTGTTTCAGATCAACAAATCGGTGAACAAGCAGGAGGATGCCTGGATGAACCAGTTCGTCAAACAGTTCAACAACATGAGCTACCCTGTGAGTACGCAGCCTTGAACCTTGAACCCTGACCCCTGAACCTCAAATCAAACAGTTCAACAACATGAACTACCCTGTGAGTACGCAACCTTGAACCCTGAACCTCAAATCAAACAGTTCAGCAACATGAGCTACCCTGTGAGTTGGGGACGCAGCCTTGAACCTTGAACCCTGAACCCTCAAATCAAACAGTTCAGCAACATGAGCTACCCTGTGAGTACGCAGCCTTGAACCTGAACCCTCAAATCAAACAGTTCCAGCTCGTCACCTGTCGACCCTTTAGTGAAGAGGGGTTGGAGCTCGTCACCTGTCGACCCTTTAGTGAAGAGGGGTTGGAGCTCGTCACCTGTCGACCCTTTAGTGAAGAGGGGTTGGAGCTCGTCACCTGTCGACCCTTTTAGTGAAGAGGGGTTGGAGCTCGTCACCTGTCGACCCTTTAGTGAAGAGGGGTTGGATCTCGTCACCTGTCGACCCTTTAGTGAAGAGGGGTTGGGGTTCGTCACCTGTCGACCCTTTAGTGAAGAGGGGTTGGATCTCGTCACCTGTCGACCCTTTAGTGAAGAGGGGTTGGGGTTCGTCACCTGTCGACCCTTTAGTGAAGAGGGGTTGGGGCTCGTCAGAAGTCGACCCTTTAGTGAAGAGGGGTTGGAGCTCGTCACCTGTTGACCCTTTAGTGAAGGGTGATCTGGGTAATCTGTTCCCGAACCCGACCCTTGGGTGATTGTAACAGGTCTTGGTTAGACTTTATGTGTAACAGATTTGCCTGCTAGGACCCATATAGAGGGTTGGAACGCAGCGGTAGAGCGAGATAAATAATTATACTTGTTCTCCTGCTGCACTTGCAAACCTCTGCCTCCAGGGGCAGTAGCACGACCACAAGACCCCCAGCACTTCAGTGGACTCTCTCTCTCATCTCTGACCTATCTGATCCCTCTCTCTGTCCATCCCCTCCTAGAGACTCTCCTGAAGACTTGTCAAGAGCAATAAGATGGAAGGAGGAGGGATGATGTCTGACAAGCGTATGGATGTGAACATGGGAGAGTACAGTGGAGCGATGGGGAAAAACTCAGCTTCCAGGCACCAGACCCACAAAGAGCCTTCCATGGAGAGAAGCCCTTACTACGACAAGGTACTGTCTGTGTAGTGTACCGTCTCCCAGCGTTGCACTGCCCCTGGTGGTAGCTCAGTGTCATTAAAGAATGTAGTCGCCTGGTGGTAGCTCAGTGTCATATCAGAATGTAGTCCCTAGTGGTAGCTCAGTGTCATTAGAGTGTAGTCCCCTGGTGGTAGCTCAGTGTCATGTCAGCATGTAGTCCCCTGGTGGTAGCTCAGTGTCATTACAGAATGTGGTCGCCTGGTGGTAGCTCAGTGTCATATCAGAATGTAGTCCCCTAGTGGTAGCTCAGTGTCATTAGAGTGTAGTCCCCTGGTGGTAGCTCAGTGTCATTACAGAGTGTAGTCCCCTGGTGGTAGCTGTGTCATTACAGAATGTAGTCCCTGGTGGTAGCTCAGTGTCATTACAGAATGTAGTCCCTGGTGGTAGCTCAGTGTCATTACAGAATGTAGTCCCCTGGTGGTAGCTCAGTGTCATTACAGAATGTAGTCCCCTGGTGGTATCTCAGTGTCATTACAGAATGTAGTCCCCTGGTGGTAGCTCAGTGTCATTACAGAATGTAGTCCCCTAGTGGTAGCTCAGTGTCATATCAGAATGTAGTCCCCTGGTGGTAGCTCAGTGTCATTACAGAATGTAGTCCCCTGGTGGTAGCTCAGTGTCATTACAGAATGTAGTCCCCTGGTGGTAGCTCAGTGTCATTACAGAATGTAGTCCCCTGGTGGTAGCTCAGTGTCAATACAGAATGTAGTCCCCTAGTGGTAGCTCAGTGTCATATCAGAATGTAGTCCCCTAGTGGTAGCTCAGTGTCATATCAGAATGTAGTCCTGGTGGTAGCTCAGTGTCATTACAGAATGTAGTCCCCTGGTGGTAGCTCAGTGTCATTACAGAATGTAGTCCCCTGGTGGTAGCTCAGTGTCATTACAGAATGTAGTCCCCTGGTGGTAGCTCAGTGTCATTACAGAATGTAGTCCCCTGGTGGTAGCTCAGTGTCATTACAGAATGTAGTCCCCTGGTGGTAGCTCAGTGTCATATCAGAATGTAGTCCCCTGGTGGTAGCTCAGTGTCATGACAGAATGTAGTTCCCTGGTGGTAGCTCAGTCTCATTACAGAATGTAGTCCCCTGGTGGTAGCTCAGTGTCATATCAGAATGTAGTCCCCTGGTGGTAGCTCAGTCTCATTACAGAATGTAGTCCCCTGGTGGTAGCTCAGTGTCATTACAGAATGTAGCCCCCTGGTGGTAGCTCAGTGTCTGGGGAATCTCTCTCCCCTCTCTCTTCCTCCTCCATCCTCTGGGGTCTTCCTCCTCCTCGCTCTTCCTCCCTCCATCCTCTGGGGCCTTCTCTCCTTCCTCCCTCCATCCTCTGGGGCCTTCTCTCCTCCCTCTCTCTTCCTCCCTCCATCCTCTGGGGCCTTCTCTCCTCCCCTCCCTCCATCCTCTGGGGCCTTCTCTCCTCTCCCTCCCTCCATCCTCTGGGGCCTTCTCTCCTCCCTCTCTCTTCCTCCCTCCATCCTCTGGGGCCTTCTCTCCTCCCCTCCCCTCCATCCTCTGGGGCCTTCTCTCCTCCCTCCTCCCTCCATCCTCTGGGGCCTTCTCTCCTCCCTCTCTCTTCCTCCCTCCATCCTCTGGGGCCTTCTCTCCTCCCTCTCTGGGGCCTTCCTCCCTCCATCCTCTGGGGCCTTCTCTCCCTCCCTCCCTCCATCCTCTGGGGCCTCTCTCCCCTCCTCTCTTTCTTCCTCTCCATCCTCTGGGGCCTTCTCTCCTCCCTCCTCCATCCTCTGGGGCCTTCTCTCCTCCCTCTCTCTTTCCTCCCTCCATCCTCTGGGGCCTCTCTCCTCCCTCGCTCTTCCTCCCTCCATCCTCTGGGGCCTTCTCTCCTCCCCCTCCCTCCATCTCTGGGGCCTTCTCTCCTCCTCTCTCTTCCTCCCTCCATCCTCCTCTCTCTCCTCCCTCCATCCTCTGGGGCCTTCTCCTCCCTCTCTCTTCCTCCCTCCATCCTCTCTTCTCTCCCCCTCTCTCCTCCCCTCCCTCCATCCTCTGGGGTCTCTCCTCCTCCTCTTCCTCCCTCCATCCTCTGGGGCCTTCTCCCTCCTCCATCCTCTCTCTTCTCCCTCCCTCCATCCTCTGGGGCCTTCTCTCCTCCCTCTCTCTTCCTCCCTCCATCCTCTGGGGGTCTTCTCTCCCTCCCTCTCTCTTCCTCCCTCCATCCTCTGGGGCCTTCTCTCCTCCCTCCCTCCATCCTCTGGGGCCTTCTCTCCTCCCTCTCTCTTCCTCCCCTCCATCCTCTGGGGCCTCTCAGCCTCCTCCTCCTCCCTCCATCCTCTGGGGCCTTCTCTCTCTTCCTCCCTCCATCCTCTGGGGTCTTCCTCCTCCTCCTACCTCCTCCATCCTCTGGGGCCTTCCCCTCTCTTCCTCCCTCCATCCTCTGGGGCCTTCTCTCCTCCCTCTCTTCCTCCCTCCATCCTCTGGGGGTCTTCTCCCTCCCTCCCTCCATCCTCTAGGGCCTTCTCTCCTCCCTCTCTTCCTCCCTCCATCCTCTGGGGCCTTCTCTCCTCCCTCTCTTCCTCCCTCCATCCTCTGGGGCCTTCTCTCCTCCCCGCTCTTCCTCCCTCCATCCTCTGGGGTCTCCATCCTCTGGGGCCTTCTCCTCCCTCCTCTTCCTCCCTCCATCCTCTGGGGTCTTCTCTCCTCCTCCCTCCATCCTCTGGGGTCTTCTCTCCTCCCTCCCTCCATCCTCTGGGGTCTTCTCCCTCCCTCCCTCCATCCTCTGGGGCCTTCTCTCCTCCCTCCCTCCCCTCCATCCTCTGGGGCCTTCTCTCCTCCCTCCCTCCCTCCATCCTCTGGGGGCCTTCTCTCCTCCCTCCCTCCATCCTCTGGGGCCTTCTCTCCTCCCCCCTCCCTCCATCCTCTGGGGCCTTCTCTCCTCCCTCTCTCTTCCTCCCTCCATCCTCTGGGGTCTTCTCTCCTCCCTCCCTCCATCCTCTGGGGTCTTCTCTCCTCCCTCCCTCCATCCTCTGGGGCCTTCTCTCCTCCCTCCCTCCCTCCATCCTCTGGGGCCTTCTCTCCTCCCTCCCTCCCCTCCATCCTCTGGGGCCTTCTCTCCTCCTCCCTCCCTCCATCCTCTGGGGCCTTCTCTCCTCCCTCCCTCCATCCTCTGGGGCCTTCTCTCCTCCCTCCCTCCCTCCATCCTCTGGGGCCTTCACTCCTTCCTCATCTGTCCGCCTCATCCTCATCTGTCCGTCTGGGAGGCAGGTGAGTGGTTACGCTGCTCTTGAATATAGTGTGTGTGTGACAATCTGTCCGAAGTGTGTGTATCCTGTGTGTTTCAGTCCTCTTAACGTGTGTGTGTTTCAGTCCTCTTAACGCATGTGTGTGTGTGTGTGTGTTTCAGAATGTAAACTCCATGTATGGCAGCAGTGCAGTACCATCTCATAACGCTCCCCTCAACTCAGCCCAGAACAATCTCCGTAACCAAGTGCCTCCACCCGTCCTGTCCTCTCAGGTACACACACACACACACACACACACACACACACACACACAATATATGTGGCCACCGATGAATTACCTGGTGTGATCATCTAAAAATGTTAGCGGGAGGTCCCTTTAAAGGGGATGTTAACCAGACTGTCCCTTTAAAGGGGATGTTAACCGGGAGGTCCCTTTAAAGGGGATGTTAACCAGACTGTCCCTTTAAAGAGGATGTTAACCAGACTGTCCCTTTAAAGGGGATGTTAACCAGACTGTCCCTTTAAAGGGGATGTTAACTAGACTGTCCCTTTAAAGGGGATGTTAACCAGACTGTCCCTTTAAGGGGATGTTAACCAGACTGTCCCTTTAAAGGGGATGTTAACCAGACTGTCCCTTTAAAGGGGATGTTAACCAGACTGTCCCTTTAAAGGGGATGTTAACCAGACTGTCCCTTTAAAGGGGATGTTAACCAGACTGTCCCTTTAAAGGGGATGTTAACCAGACTGTCCCTTTAAAGGGGATGTTAACCAGACTGTCCCTTTAAAGGGGATGTTAACCAGACTGTCCCTTTAAAGGGATGTTAACCAGACTGTCCCTTTAAAGGGGATGTTAACCAGACTGTCCTTTGAAGGGGATGTTAACCGGGAGGTCCCTTTGAAGGGGATGTTAACCGGGAGGTCCCTTTGAAGGGGATGTTAACCGGGAGGTCCCTTTGAAGGGGATGTTAACCGGGAGGTCCCTTTGAAGGGGATGTTAACCGGGGGGTCCTTTGAAGGGGATGTTAACCGGGAGGTCCCTTTGAAGGGGATGTTAACCGGGAGGTCCCTTTGAAGGGGATGTTAACCGGGAGGTCCCTTTGAAGGGGATGTTAACCGGGAGGTCCTTTGAAGGGGATGTTAACCGGGGTCCTTTGAAGGGGATGTTAACCGGGGGTCCTTTGAAGGGGATGTTAACCGGGAGGTCCCTTTGAAGGGGATGTTAACCGGGGGGTCCCTTTGAAGGGGATGTTAACCGGGAGGTCCCTTTGAAGGGGATGTTAACCGGGAGGTCCTTTGAAGGGGATGTTAACCGGGAGGTCCTTTGAAGGGGATGTTAACCGGGAGGTCCCTTTGAAGGGGATGTTAACCGGGAGGTCCCTTTGAAGGGGATGTTAACCGGGAGGTCCTTTGAAGGGGATGTTAACCGGGAGGTCCCTTTGAAGGGGATGTTAACCGGGAGGTCCCTTTGAAGGGATGTTAACCGGGAGGTCCCTTTGAAGGGGATGTTAACCGGGAGGTCCCTTTGAAGGGGATGCTAACCGGGAGGTCCTTTGAAGGGGATGCTAACCGGGAGGTCCCTTTGAAGGGGAGGCTAACCGGGAGGTCCCTTTGAAGGGGATGCTAACCGGGAGGTCCCTTTGAAGGGGATGCTAACCGGGAGGTCCCTTTGAAGGGGATGCTAACCGGGAGGTCCCTTTGAAGGGGATGCTAACCGGGAGGTCCCTTTGAAGGGGATGCTAACCGGGGAGGTCCCTTTGAAGGGGATGTTAACCGGGAGGTCCCTTTAAAGGGGATGTTCAGCCTCCTGAAGGTCAATAATATTCTCCCCATTGCCTTACTATTGACATCTCTACTGAAGTACCCTCCCAGTGCAGGAGGTCTGACTCTGTTCTACTAATCTAGTTGTCCTCCCAGTGCAGGAGGTCTGACTCTGTTCTACTAATCTAGTTGTCCTCCCAGTGCAGGAGGTCTGACTCTGTTCTACTAATCTAGTTGTCCTCCCAGTGCAGGAGGTCTGACTCTGTTCTACTAATCTAGTTGTCCTCCCAGTGCAGGAGGTCTGACTCTGTTCTACTAATCTAGTTGTCCTCCCAGTGCAGGGGAGGTCTGACTCTGTTCTACTCATCTAGTTGTCCTCCCAGTGCAGGAGGCCTGACTCTGTTCTACTCATGTAGTTGTCCTCCCAGTGCAGGAGGCCTGACTCTGTTCTACTAATCTAGTTGTCCTCCCAGTGCAGGAGGTCTGACTCTGCTCTACTAATCTAGTTGATGTGACTGTGTCCCAGGTCCCTCCCTCTGTCCTGAAGTACCCTCCCAGTGCAGGAGGCCTGAACCTGTTTGGTCCACAGCAAGTAGCTGTCCTCAACCAGCTGTCTCAACTCAACCAGCTGTCTCAACTCAACCAGCTTAACCAGTTACAGGTTAGCACTCATACACACACACACACACACACCGTCATACACAGTTACAGGTTAACACACACCTCTTAACCCTGATGTCCGCTAACTCAGATCTGACATCTAGTATAATTCCTGACGGGCCGTTTGTCTCCACAGCGTCTCCTCCTCCAGCAGTCTCAGCAGCAGAGTCAGAGACTGATGTCTGTTGGACAGCAGCAGAGTCACAGACCCATGCCTGTGGGACGCCAGCAGGACCAGCAGGTACATACTGGCTCTGTCTGCCTGTCTCGGTGTTGTCTGTCTGTCTGTCTCTGCCTGTCTCTGCCTGTCTCGGTGTTCTCTGTCTCAGTGTTGTCTGTCTGTCTCGGTGTTGTCTGTCTGTCTGTCTCTCGGTGTTGTCTGTCTGTCTCTCGGTGTCTCTGGTTATTTTCCGATACTAGTCCATAGTACAGACTAACTGTCTGTCTCTCGGTGTTGTCTGTCTGTCTCTCGGTGTCTCTGGTTATTTTCCGATACTAGTCCATAGTACAGACTAACTGTCTGTCTCTCGGTGTTGTCTGTCTGTGTCTCTGGTTATTTTCCGATACTAGTCCATAGTACAGACTAACTGTCTGTGCCTCCATCTAACCCCTCCCTTCTCTGTGTGCAGGGCCGTCCTATTGGTTCGTCCCAGTCGATGATGCAGCCTCCGCAACACCTCGACCACTCCCTCTTGAAGCAGAACCCCGCCCACCAGCCCCTCAAGTCCTACATGGACAACTACATGCCCCAGAATGCATCTGAGCTGCAGAAGGAGCCCAACCACATGGGCTCCTTTACCAACTTCCCTTTAGGTAGGCCTTCATGATGCCTGAAGGAAATATCAATCTGATAATTTAGTAGGGCCCTCACACCCAAGGGGCCTGCTGTGATAGACTAGTGTCCTGTCCAGGGGGTGTCCTGGTACATCAAGCTGTCTCTCTACAGAAACAGGAGACAGACTAGTGTCCTGTCCAGGCGGTGTCCTGGTACATCAAGCTGTCTCTTTACAGAAACAGGAGATAGACTAGTGTCCTGTCCAGGGGGTGTACTGGTACATCAAGCTGTCTCTCTACAGAAACAGGAGACAGGCTAGTGTCCTGTCCAGGGGATGTCCTGGTACATCAAGCTGTCTCACTACAGAAACAGGAGACAGGCTAGTGTCCTGTCCAGGGGATGTCCTGGTACATCAAGCTGTCTCACTACAGAAACAGGAGACAGGCTAGTGTCCTGTCCAGGCGGTGTCCTGGTACATCAAGCTGTCTCTCTACAGAGACAGGCTAGTGTCCTGTCCAGGGGGTGACCTGTCCAGGGGTGTCCTGTCCAGGGGTGTCCTGGTACATCAAGCTGTCTCACTACAGAAACAGGAGACAGGCTAGTGTCCTGTCCAGGCGGTGTCCTGGTACGTCAAGCTGTCTCTACAGAGACAGGCTAGTGTCCTGTCCAGGGGTGACCTGTCCAGGGGGTGTCCTGTCCAGGGGTGTCCTGGTACATCAAGCTGTCTCACTACAGAAACAGGAGACAGACTAGTGTCCTGTCCAGGGGTGTCCTGGTGTCTACGTAGTTCTGTAGTTCTAGACAGTGTTTTATCCTGGTGTCTACGTAGTTCTGTAGTTCTAGACAGTGTTTTATCCTGGTGTCTACATAGTTCTGTAGTTCTAGACAGTGTTTTATCCTGGTGTCTACATAGTTCTGTAGTTCTAGACAGTGTTTTATCCTGGTGTCTACGTAGTTCTGTAGTTCTAGACAGTGTTTTATCCTGGTGTCTACGTAGTTCTGTAGTTCTAGACAGTGTTTTATCCTGGTGTCTACATAGTTCTGTAGTTCTAGACAGTGTTTTATCCTGGTGTCTACGTAGTTCTGTAGTTCTAGACAGTGTTTTATCCTGGTGTCTATGTAGTTCTGTAGTTCTAGACAGTGTTTTATCCTGGTGTCTACGTAGTTCTGTAGTTCTAGACAGTGTTTTATCCTGGTGTCTACGTAGTTCTGTAGTTCTAGACAGTGTTTTATCCTGGTGTCTACGTAGTTCTGTAGTTCTAGACAGTGTTTTATCCTGGTGTCTACATAGTTCTGTAGTTCTAGACAGTGTTTTATCCTGGTGTCTATGTAGTTCTGTAGTTCTAGACAGTGTTTATCCTGGTGTCTACGTAGTTCTGTAGTTCTAGACAGTGTTTTATCCTGGTGTCTACGTAGTTCTGTAGTTCTAGACAGTGTTTTATCCTGGTGTCTACATAGTTCTGTAGTTCTAGACAGTGTTTTATCCTGGTGTCTACGTAGTTCTGTAGTTCTAGACAGTGTTTTATCCTGGTGTCTCGTAGTTCTGTAGTTCTAGACAGTGTTTTATCCTGGTGTCTACGTAGTTCTGTAGTTCTAGACAGTGTTTTATCCTGGTGTCTACGTAGTTCTGTAGTTCTAGACAGTGTTTTATCCTGGTGTCTACGTAGTTCTGTAGTTCTAGACAGTGTTTTATCCTGGTGTCTACGTAGTTCTGTAGTTCTAGACAGTGTTTTATCCTGGTGTCTACGTAGTTCTGTAGTTCTAGACAGTGTTTTATCCTGGTGTCTATGTAGTTCTGTAGTTCTAGACAGTGTTTTATCCTGGTGTCTACGTAGTTCTGTAGTTCTAGACAGTGTTTTATCCTGGTGTCTACGTAGTTCTGTAGTTCTAGACAGTGTTTTATCCTCGTGTCTACGTAGTTCTGTAGTTCTAGACAGTGTTTTATCCTGGTGTCTACGTAGTTCTGTAGTTCTAGACAGTGTTTTATCCTGGTGTCTACATAGTTCTGTAGTTCTAGACAGTGTTTTATCCTGGTGTCTACGTAGTTCTGTAGTTCTAGACAGTGTTTTATCCTGGTGTCTACGTAGTTCTGTAGTTCTAGACAGTGTTTTATCCTGGTGTCTACGTAGTTCTGTAGTTGTAGACAGTGTTTATCCTGGTGTCTACGTAGTTCTGTAGTTCTAGACAGTGTTTTATCCTGGTGTCTACGTAGTCCTAGACAGTGTTTTATCCTGGTGTCTACGTAGTTCTGTAGTTGTAGACAGTGTTTTATCCTGGTGTCTATGTAGTTCTGTAGTCCTAGACAGTGTTTTATCCTGGTGTCTACGTAGTTCTGTAGTTCTAGACAGTGTTTTATCCTGGTGTCTACGTAGTTCTGTAGTTCTAGACAGTGTTTTATCCTGGTGTCTACGTAGTTCTGTAGTTCTAGACAGTGTTTTATCCTGGTGTCTACGTTGTTCTGTAGTTCTAGACAGTGTTTTATCCTGGTGTCTACGTAGTTCTGTAGTTCTAGACAGTGTTTTATCCTGGTGTCTACGTAGTTCTGTAGTTCTAGACAGTGTTTTATCCTGGTGTCTACGTAGTTCTGTAGTTCTAGACAGTGTTTTATCCTGGTGTCTATGTAGTTCTAGACAGTGTTTTATCCTGGTGTCTACGTAGTTCTGTAGTTCTAGACAGTGTTTTATCCTGGTGTCTACGTAGTTCTGTAGTTCTAGACAGTGTTTTATCCTGGTGTCTACGTAGTTCTGTAGTTCTAGACAGTGTTTTATCCTGGTGTCTACGTAGTTCTGTAGTTCTAGACAGTGTTTTATCCTGGTGTCTACGTAGTTCTGTAGTTCTAGACAGTGTTTTATCCTGGTGTCTACGTAGTTCTGTAGTTGTAGACAGTGTTTTATCCTGGTGTCTACGTAGTTCTGTAGTTCTAGACAGTGTTTTATCCTAGTGTCTACGTAGTTCTGTAGTTCTAGACAGTGTTTTATCCTGGTGTCTATGTAGTTCTGTAGTTCTAGACAGTGTTTTATCCTGGTGTCTATGTAGTTCTGTAGTTCTAGACAGTGTTTTATCCTGGTGTCTATGTAGTTCTGTAGTTCTAGACAGTGTTTTATCCTGGTGTCTATGTAGTTCTGTAGTTCTAGACAGTGTTTTATCCTGGTGTCTATGTAGTTCTGTAGTTCTAGACAGTGTTTATCCTAGTGTCTACGTAGTTCTGTAGTTCTAGACAGTGTTTTATCCTGGTGTCTACGTAGTTCTGTAGTTCTAGACAGTGTTTTATCCTGGTGTCTACGTAGTTCTGTAGTTCTAGACAGTGTTTTATCCTGGTGTCTACGTAGTTCTGTAGTTGTAGACAGTGTTTTATCCTGGTGTCTACGTAGTTCTGTAGTTCTAGACAGTGTTTTATCCTGGTGTCTATGTAGTTCTGTTGTTCTAGACAGTGTTTTATCCTGGTGTCTACGTAGTCCTGTAGTTCTAGACAGTGTTTATCCTGGTGTCTACGTAGTCCTGTAGTTCTAGACAGTGTTTTATCCTGGTGTCTACGTAGTTCTGTAGTTCTAGACAGTGTATTATCCTGGTGTCTACGTAGTTCTGTAGTTCTAGACAGTGTTTATCCTGGTGTCTACGTAGTTCTGTAGTTCTAGACAGTGTTTTATCCTGGTGTCTATGTAGTTCTAGACAGTGTTTATCCTGGTGTCTACGTAGTCCTGTAGTTCTAGACAGTGTTTTATCCTAGTGTCTACGTAGTTCTGTAGTTCTAGACAGTGTTTATCCTGGTGTCTACGTAGTTCTGTAGTTCTAGACAGTGTTTTATCCTGGTGTCTACGTAGTCCTGTAGTTCTAGACAGTGTTTTATCCTGGTGTCTATGTAGTTCTGTAGTTCTAGACAGTGTTTATCCTGGTGTCTACGTAGTTCTGTAGTTCTAGACAGTGTTTATCCTGGTGTCTACGTAGTTCTGTAGTTCTAGACAGTGTTTTATCCTGGTGTCTACGTAGTTCTGTAGTTCTAGACAGTGTTTTATCCTGGTGTCTACGTAGTTCTGTAGTTCTAGACAGTGTTTTATCCTGGTGTCTACGTAGTTCTGTAGTTCTAGACAGTGTTTTATCCTGGTGTCTACGTAGTTCTGTAGTTCTAGACAGTGTTTTATCCTGGTGTCTACGTAGTTCTGTCTGTGTATATCTGAAATACTACAATACTCTCGTCTTCTCCAGGCTTGAACTCTAACCTGAATGTAGGCCTTGACACGGGGTCTGGCTGTAAGGAGCCTCAGTCTCGTCTGAAGAAGTGGACGGCCTTGGACGTGTCTGTTAACTCACCTCTGGAGCACAAGCCTGGTACGTCTCTGTGTGTCCACGTCTCTCTGTGTGTCCACGTCTCTCTGTGTGTCCACGTCTCTCTGTGTGTCCAAGCCTGGTACGTCTCTGTGTGTCCACGTGTCTCTGTGTGTCCGTGTCTCTGTGTGTCCGTGTCTCTGTGTGTCCACGTCTCTCTGTGTGTCCACGTCTCTCTGTGTCCACGTCTCTCTGTGTGTCCAAGCCTGGGACGTCTCTGTGTGTCCACGTCTCTCTGTGTGTCCAAGCCTGGGGCGTCTCTGTGTGTCCACGTCTCTCTGTGTGTCCAGGCCTGGGACGTCTCTCAGTGTGTCCAAGCCTGGGACGTCTCTCAGTGTGTCCAAGCCTGGTACGTCTCTGTGTGTCCAAGCCTGGTACGTCTCTGTGTGTCCAAGCCTGGGACGTCTCTGTGTGTCCAAGCCTGGGACGTCTCTGTGTGTCCAAGCCTGGGGCGTCTCTGTGTGTCCAAGCCTGGGGCGTCTCTGTGTGTCCAAGCCTGGGACGTCTCTCAGTGTGTGTCCAAGCCTGGGACGCGTCTCTCAGTGTGTGTGTCCAAGCCTGGGACGTCTCTCAGTGTGTGTGTCCAAGCCTGGGGCGTCTCTCAGTGTGTGTGTCCAAGCCTGGGACGTCTCTCAGTGTGTGTCCAAGCCTGGGACGTCTCTGTGTGTCCAAGCCTGGGACGTCTCTCTGTGTGTCCAAGCCTGGGACGTCTCTCTGTGTGTGTGTCCAAGCCTGGGACGTCTCTCTGTGTGTGTGTCCAAGCCTGGGACGTCTCTCAGTGTGTGTGTCCAAGCCTGGGACGTCTCTCAGTGTGTGTCCAAGCCTGGGACGTTTCTCAGTGTGTGTGTCCAAGCCTGGGGCGTCTCTGTGTGTGTGTCCAAGCCTGGGACGTCTCTGTGTGTGTGTCCAAGCCTGGGACGTCTCTGTGTGTGTGTCCAAGCCTGGGACGTCTCTGTGTGTGTGTCCAAGCCTGGGACGTCTCTGTGTGTCCAAGCCTGTTACGTCTCTCAGTGTGTCCAAGCCTGGGACGTCTCTCAGTGTGTCCAAGCCTGGTACGTCTCTCAGTGTGTCCAAGCCTGGGGCGTCTCTGTGTGTCCAAGCCTGGGGACGTCTCTGTGTGTCCACGCCTGGGGCGTCTCTGTGTGTCCAAGCCTGGGGCGTCTCTGTGTGTCCAAGCCTGGGACGTCTCTGTGTGTCCAAGCCTGGGACGTCTCTGTGTGTCCAAGCCTGGGACGTCTCTCAGTGTGTCCAAGCCTGGTACGTCTCTCTGTGTGTCCAAGCCTGGGACGTCTCTCAGTGTGTCCAAGCCTGGGACGTCTCTGTGTGTGTCCAAGCCTGGTACGTCTCTCTGTGTGTCCAAGCCTGGTACGTCTCTCTGTGTGTCCAAGCCTGGTACGTCTCTCAGTGTGTCCAAGCCTGGTACGTCTCTCAGTGTGTCCAAGCCTGGTACGTCTCTCAGTGTGTCCAAGCCTGGTACGTCTCTGTGTGTGTCCAAGCCTGGGACGTCTCTGTGTGTCCAAGCCTGGGACGTCTCTGTGTGTGTCCAAGCCTGGGACGTCTCTGTGTGTGTCCAAGCCTGGGACGTCTCTGTGTGTGTCCAAGCCTGGGGCGTCTCTGTGTGTGTCCAAGCCTGGGACGTCTCTGTGTGTGTCCAAGCCTGGTACGTCTCTGTGTGTGTCCAAGCCTGGTACGTCTCTGTGTGTCCAAGCCTGGTACGTCTCTCTGTGTGTCCAAGCCTGGTACGTCTCTCTGTGTGTCCAAGCCTGGTACGTCTCTCTGTGTGTCCAAGCCTGGGACGTCTCTGTGTCCAAGCCTGGTACGTCTCTCAGTGTGTCCAAGCCTGGGACGTCTCTGTGTGTCCAAGCCTGGGACGTCTCTCAGTGTGTGTGTCCAAGCCTGGGACGTCTCTCAGTGTGTGTGTCCAAGCCTGGGACGTCTCTCAGTGTGTGTGTCCAAGCCTGGGACGTCTCTCAGTGTGTGTGTCCAAGCCTGGGACGTCTCTCAGTGTGTGTGTCCACGCCTGGGACGTCTCTCAGTGTGTGTCCAAGCCTGGGACGTCTCTCAGTGTGTGTGTCCAAGCCTGGGGCGTCTCTCAGTGTGTGTCCAAGCCTGGGGCGTCTCTCAGTGTGTGTGTCCAAGCCTGGGGCGTCTCTCAGTGTGTGTCCACGCCTGGGACGTCTCTGTGTGTCCAAGCCTGGGGCGTCTCTGTGTGTCCAAGCCTGGGGCGTCTCTGTGTGTCCAAGCCTGGGGCGTCTCTGTGTGTCCAAGCCTGGGACGTCTCTGTGTGTCCAAGCCTGGGACGTCTCAGTGTGTCCACGCCTGGGACGTCTCTCAGTGTGTCCACGCCTGGGACGTCTCTCAGTGTGTCCAAGCCTGGGACGTCTCTCAGTGTGTCCACGCCTGGGGCGTCTCTGTGTGTCCAAGCCTGGGACGTCTCTCAGTGTGTCCACGCCTGGGACGTCTCTCAGTGTGTGTCCACGCCTGGGACGTCTCTCAGTGTGTGTGTCCAAGCCTGGGGCGTCTCTCAGTGTGTGTGTCCAAGCCTGGTACGTCTCTCAGTGTGTGTGTCCAAGCCTGGTACGTCTCTCAGTGTGTG
>NW_026281838.1:35000-83667 GCF_023373465.1 Oncorhynchus keta
CACACACTGTCCTCTACGTAGACCAGAGACCTGACAGGTAACACACACTGTCCTCTATGTAGACCAGAGACCTGACAGGTAACACACACTGTCCTCTCTAGACCAGAGACCTGACAGGTAACACACACTGTCCTCTATGTAGACCACCTCAGAGACCTGACAGGTAACACACACTGTCCTCTATGTAGACCACCTCAGAGACCTGACAGGTAACACACACTGTCCTCTATGTAGACCACCTCAGAGACCTGACAGGTAACACACACTGTCCTCTACGTAGACCACCCAGAGACCTGACAGGTAACACACACTGTCCTCTATGTAGACCAGAGACCTGACAGGTAACACACACTGTCCTCTATGTAGACCACCTCAGAGACCTGACAGGTAACACACACTGTCCTCTCGTAGACCACCTCAGAGACCTGACAGGTAACACACACTGTCCTCTATGTAGACCAGAGACCTGACAGGTAACACACACTGTCCTCTACGTAGACCACCTCAGAGACCTAACAGGTAACACACACTGTCCTCTACGTAGACCAGAGACCTGACAGGTAACACACACTGTCCTCTATGTAGACCACCTCAGAGACCTGACAGGTAACACACACTGTCCTCTATGTAGACCACCTCAGAGACCTGACAGGTAACACACACTGTCCTCTACGTAGACCACCTCAGAGACCTGACAGGTAACACACACTGTCCTCTATGTAGACCAGAGACCTGACAGGTAACACACACTGTCCTCTACGTAGACCACCTCAGAGACCTGACAGGAAACACACACTGTCCTCTATGTAGACCAGAGACCTGACAGGTAACACACACTGTCCTCTACGTAGACCACCTCAGAGACCTGACAGGTAACACACACTGTCCTCTATGTAGACCAGAGACCTGACAGGTAACACACACTGTCCTCTACGTAGACCACCTCAGAGACCTGACAGGTACACACACTGTCCTCTACATAGACCAGAGACCTGACAGGTAACACACACTGTCCTCTATGTAGACCACCTCAGAGACCTGACAGGTAACACACACTGTCCTCTACGTAGACCACCTCAGAGACCTGACAGGTAACACACACTGTCCTCTATGTCGACCAGAGACCTGACAGGTAACACACACTGTCCTCTCGTAGACCACCTCAGAGACCTGACAGGAAACACACACTGTCCTCTATGTAGACCAGAGACCTGACAGGTAACACACACTTTCCTCTACGTAGACCAGAGACCTGACAGGTACACACACTGTCCTCTATGTAGACCACCTCAGAGACCTGACAGGTAACACACACTGTCCTCTACGTAGACCACCTCAGAGACCTGACAGGTAACACACACTGTCCTCTATGTAGACCAGAGACCTGACAGGTAACACACACTGTCCTCTATGTAGACCAGAGACCTGACATGTAACACACACTGTCCTCTACGTAGACCAGAGACCTGACAGGTAACACACACTGTCCTCTACGTAGACCAGAGACCTGACAGGTAACACACACTGTCCTCTACGTAGACCACCTCAGAGACCTGACAGGTAACACGCACTGTCCTCTACGTAGACCAGAGACCTGACAGGTAACACACACTGTCCTCTACGTAGACCACCTCAGAGACCTGACAGGTAACACACACTGTCCTCTACGTAGACCAGAGACCTGACAGGTAACACACACTGTCCTCTATGTAGACCAGAGACCTGACAGGTAACACACACTGTCTCTACGTAGACCAGAGACCTGACAGGACACCGTCCTCTATGTAGACCAGAGACCTGACAGGTAACACACACTGTCCTCTACATAGACCACCTCAGAGACCTGACAGGTAACACACACTGTCCTCTACGTAGACCAGAGACCTGACAGGTAACACACACTGTCCTCTACGTAGACCACCTCAGAGACCTGACAGGTAACACACACTGTCCTCTACGTAGACCAGAGACCTGACAGGTAACACACACTGTCCTCTACGTAGACCACCTCAGAGACCTGACAGGTAATACACACTGTCCTCTCGTAGACCAGAGACCTGACAGGTAACACACACTGTCCTCTACGTAGACCACCTCAGAGACCTGACAGGTAACACACACTGTCCTCTACGTAGACCAGAGACCTGACAGGTAACACACTGTCCTCTATGTAGACCAGAGACCTGACAGGTAACACACACTGTCCTCTACGTAGACCACCTCAGAGACCTGACAGGTAACACACATTGTCCTCTACGTAGACCAGAGACCTGACAGGTAACACACACTGTCCTCTACGTAGACCAGAGACCTGACAGGTAACACACACTGTCCTCTACGTAGACCAGAGACCTGACAGGTAACACACACTGTCCTCCTCGTAGACCACCTCAGAGACCTGACAGGTAACACACACTGTCCTCTACGTAGACCACCTCAGAGACCTGACAGGTAACACACACTGTCCTCTACGTAGACCAGAGACCTGACAGGTAACACACACTGTCCTCTACGTAGACCAGAGAGACCTGACAGGTAACACACACTGTCCTCTATGTAGACCAGAGACCTGACAGGTAACACACACTGTCCTCTACGTAGACCAGAGACCTGACAGGTAACACACACTGTCCTCTATGTAGACCAGAGAGAGACCTGACAGGTAACACACACTGTCCTCTACGTAGACCAGAGACCTGACAGGTAACACACACTGTCCTCTACGTAGACCAGAGACCTGACAGGTAACACACACTGTCCTCTACGTAGACCACCTCAGAGACCTGACAGGTAACACACACTGTCCTCTATGTAGACCAGAGACCTGACAGGTAACACACACTGTCCTCTATGTAGACCACCTCAGAGACCTGACAGGTAACACACACTGTCCTCTACGTAGACCAGAGACCTGACAGGTAACACACACTGTCCTCTACGTAGACCACCTCAGAGACCTGACAGGTAACACACACTGTCCTCTACGTAGACCAGAGACCTGACAGGTAACACACACTGTCCTCTATGTAGACCAGAGACCTGACAGGTAACACACACTGTCCTCTACGTAGACCAGAGACCTGACAGGACACCGTCCTCTATGTAGACCAGAGACCTGACAGGTAACACACACTGTCCTCTACATAGACCACCTCAGAGACCTGACAGGTAACACACACTGTCCTCTACGTAGACCAGAGACCTGACAGGTAACACACACTGTCCTCTACGTAGACCACCTCAGAGACCTGACAGGTAACACACACTGTCCTCTCGTAGACCAGAGACCTGACAGGTAACACACACTGTCCTCTACGTAGACCACCTCAGAGACCTGACAGGTAATACACACTGTCCTCTACGTAGACCAGAGACCTGACAGGTAACACACACTGTCCTCTACGTAGACCACCTCAGAGACCTGACAGGTAACACACACTGTCCTCTACGTAGACCAGAGACCTGACAGGTAACACACACTGTCCTCTATGTAGACCAGAGACCTGACAGGTAACACACACTGTCCTCTACGTAGACCACCTCAGAGACCTGACAGGTAACACACATTGTCCTCTACGTAGACCAGAGACCTGACAGGTAACACACACTGTCCTCTACGTAGACCAGAGACCTGACAGGTAACACACACTGTCCTCACGTAGACCAGAGACCTGACAGGTAACACACACTGTCCTCTACGTAGACCACCTCAGAGACCTGACAGGTAACACACACTGTCCTCGTAGACCACCTCAGAGACCTGACAGGTAACACACACTGTCCTCTACGTAGACCAGAGACCTGACAGGTAAACACACTGTCCTCTCGTAGACCAGAGAGAGACCTGACAGGTAACACACACTGTCCTCTATGTAGACCAGAGACCTGACAGGTAACACACACTGTCCTCTACGTAGACCAGAGACCTGACAGGTAACACACACTGTCCTCTATGTAGACCAGAGAGACCTGACAGGTAACACACACTGTCCTCTACGTAGACCAGAGACCTGACAGGTAACACACACTGTCCTCTACGTAGACCAGAGACCTGACAGGTAACACACACTGTCCTCTACGTAGACCACCTCAGAGACCTGACAGGTAACACACACTGTCCTCTATGTAGACCAGAGACCTGACAGGTAACACACACTGTCCTCTATGTAGACCACCTCAGAGACCTGACAGGTAACACACACTGTCCTCTACGTAGACCAGAGACCTGACAGGTAACACACACTGTCCTCTACGTAGACCAGAGACCTGACAGGTAACACACACTGTCCTCTGTAGACCACCTCAGAGACCTGACAGGTAACACACACTGTCCTCTCGTAGACCAGAGACCTGACAGGACACTGTCCTCTACGTAGACCAGAGACCTGACAGGTAACACGCACTGTCCTCTACGTAGACCAGAGACCTGACAGGACACTGTCCTCTATGTAGACCAGAGACCTGACAGGACACTGTCCTCTATGTAGACCAGAGACCTGACAGGACACTGTCCTCTACGTAGACCAGAGACCTGACAGGTAACACACACTGTCCTCTACGTAGACCAGAGACCTGACAGGTAACACACACTGTCCTCTACGTAGACCAGAGACCTGACAGGTAACACACACTGTCCTCTACGTAGACCAGAGACCTGACAGGTAACACACTGTCCTCTACGTAGACCACCTCAGAGACCTGACAGGTGACACACACACTGTCCTCTATGTAGACCAGAGACCTGACAGGTAACACACACTGTCCTCTGTAGACCACCTCAGAGACCTGACAGGTAACACACACTGTCCTCTATGTAGACCAGAGACCTGACAGGTAACACACACTGTCCTCTCGTAGACCAGAGACCTGACAGGTAACACACACTGTCCTCTACGTAGACCAGAGACCTGACAGGTAACACACACTGTCCTCTATGTAGACCAGAGACCTGACAGGTAACACACACTGTCCTCTATGTAGACCAGAGACCTGACAGGTAACACACACTGTCCTCTACGTAGACCAGAGACCTGACAGGTAACACACACTGTCCTCTATGTAGACCAGAGACCTGACAGGTAACACACACTGTCCTCTACGTAGACCAGAGACCTGACAGGTAACACACACTGTCCTCTATGTAGACCAGAGACCTGACAGGTAACACACACTGTCCTCTCGTAGACCAGAGACCTGACAGGTAACACACACTGTCCTCTATGTAGACCAGATACCTGACAGGTAACACACACTGTCCTCTACATAGACCAGAGACCTGACAGGTAACACACACTGTCCTCGTAGACTAGACCACCTCAGAGACCTGACAGGTAACACACACTGTCCTCTACGTAGACCACCTCAGAGACCTGACAGGTAACACACACTGTCCTCTACGTAGACCAGAGACCTGACAGGTAACACACACTGTCCTCTACGTAGACCAGAGACCTGACAGGTAACACACACTGTCCTCTACGTAGACCAGAGACCTGACAGGTAACACACACTGTCCTCTACGTAGACCAGAGACCTGACAGGTAACACACACTGTCCTCTACGTAGACCAGAGACCTGACAGGTAACACACACTGTCCTCGTAGACCACCAGAGACCTAGGTAACACACACTGTCTCTAGTAGACCAGAGACCTGACAGGTACACACACACTGTCCTCTATGTAGACCACCTCAGAGACCTGACAGGTAACACACACTGTCCTCTACGTAGACCACCCAGAGACCTGACAGGTAACACACACTGTCCTCTACGTAGACCAGAGACCTGACAGGTAACACACACTGTCCTCTATGTAGACCAGAGACCTGACAGGTAACACACACTGTCCTCTATGTAGACCACCTCAGAGACCTGACAGGTAACACACACTGTCCTCTACGTAGACACCTCAGAGACCTGACAGAGACCTGACAGGTGACAGGTAACACACTGTCCTCTATGTAGACCAGAGACCTGACAGGTAACACACACTGTCCTCTACGTAGACCAGAGACCTGACAGGTAACACACACTGTCCTCTACGTAGACCAGAGACCTGACAGGTAACACACACTGTCCTCTATGTAGACCAGAGACCTGACAGGTAACACACACTGTCCTCTACGTAGACCAGAGACCTGACAGGTAACACACACTGTCCTCTATGTAGACCACCTCAGAGACCTGACAGGTAACACAGAGACCACAGGTCCACTGTCCTCTACGTAGACCAGAGACCTGACAGGTAACACACACTGTCCTCTATGTAGACCACCTCAGAGACCTGACAGGTAACACACTGTCCTACGTAGACCAGAGACCTGACAGGTAGACACACCTAGACCAGAGACCTGACAGGTAACACACTGTCCTCTACGTAGACCAGAGACCTGACAGGTAACACACACTGTCCTCTACGTAGACCAGAGACCTGACAGGTAACACACACTGTCCTCTACGTAGACCAGAGACCTGACAGGTAACACACACTGTCCTCTATGTAGACCAGAGACCTGACAGGACAGGTGACCAGAGACCTGACAGGACACTGTCCTCTATGTAGACCAGAGACCTGACAGGACACCTGTCCTCTAGTAGACTATGAGACCTGACAGGTCCTAGTGGACTATGACACTAACCCGGTCTGTCCTAGTGGACTACTAACCCGGTCTGTCCTAGACTATGATGTGTACACCTGTCAGTGGATGACCTGACTAACCCGGTCTGTCCTAGTGGACTATGATGTGTACTAACCGGTCTGTCCTAGTGGACTATGATGTGCACTAACCAGGTCTGTCCTAGTGGACTATGATGTGTACTAACCCGGTCTGTCAGGCTAGTGGACTATGATGTGTACTAACCCGGTCTGTCCTAGTGGACTATGATGTGTACTAACCCGGTCTGTCCTAGTGGACTATGATGTGTACTAACCGGTCTGTCCTAGTGGACTATGATGTGTACTAACCCGGTCTGTCAGGCTAGTGGACTATGATGTGTACTAACCCGGTCTGTCCTAGTGGACTATGATGTGTACTAACCCGGTCTGTGGACTATGATGTGTACTACCCGGTCTGGACTATGATGTGTACTAACCGGTCAGTCCTAGTGGACTATGATGTGTACTAACCCGGTCTGTCCCTAGTGGACTATGATGTGTACTAACCCGGTCTGTCTAGTGGACTATGATGTGTACTAACCCGGTCTGTCCTAGTGGACTATGATGTGTACTAACCCGGTCTGTCTAGTGGACTATGATGTGTACTAACCCGGTCTGTCCTAGTGGACTATGATGTGTACTAACCCGGTCTGTCCTAGTGGACTATGATGTGTACTAACCCGGTCTGTCCTAGTGGACTATGATGTGTACTAACCCGGTCTGTCCCTATGATGTGTACTAAGTCTGCTAGTGGACTATGATGTGTACTAACCCGGTCTGGTCTGTCCTACAGGCTAGTGGACTATGATGTGTACTAACCCGGTCTGTCCTAGTGGACTATGATGTGTACTAACCCGGTCTGTCCTAGTGGACTATGATGTGTACTAACCCGGTCTGTCCTAGTGGACTATGATGTGTACTAACCCGGTCTGTCCTAGTGGACTATGATGTGTACTAACCCGGTCTGTCCTAGTGGACTATGATGTGTACTAACCCGGTCTGTCAGGCTAGTGGACTATGATGTGTACTAACCCGGTCTGTCCTCAGGCTAGTGGACTATGATGTGTACTAACCCGGTCTGTCCTAGTGGACTATGATGTGCAGGTCCTCAGGCTAGTCCTAGTGGACTATGATGTGTACTAACCCGGTCTGTCCTAGTGGACTATGTGGACTAATGATGACTGTACTAACCCGGTCTGTCCTAGTGGACTATGATGTGTACTAACCCGGTCTGTCCTAGTGGACTATGATGTGTACTAACCCGGTCTGTCCTAGTGGACTATGATGTGTACTAACCCGGTCTGTCCTAGTGGACGGTCTGTCCTAGTGGACTATGATGTGTACTAACCCGGTCTGTCCTAGTGGACTATGATGTGTACTAACCCGGTCTGTCCTCAGGCTAGTGGACTATGATGTGTACTAACCCGGTCTGTCCTAGTGGACTATGATGTGTACTAACCCGGTCTGTCCTAGTGGACTATGATGTGTACTAACCCGGTCTGTCCTCAGTGGACTATGATGGACTAACCCGGTCTGTCCTAGTGATGTGTACTAACCCGGTCTGTCCTAGTGGACTATGATGTGTACTAACCCGGTCTGTCCTAGTGGACTATGATGTGTACTAACCCGGTCTGTCCTCAGGCTAGTGGACTATGATGTGTACTAACCCGGTCTGTCCTAGTGGACTATGATGTGTACTAACCCGGTCTGTCCTAGTGGACTATGATGATGTCCTAGTGGACTAACCCGGTCTGTCCTAGTGGACTATGATGTGTACTAACCCGGTCTGTCCTAGTGGACTATGATGTGTACTAACCCGGTCTGTCCTAGTGGACTATGATGTGTACTAACCCGGTCTGTCCTAGTGGACTATGATGTGTACTAACCCGGTCTGTCCCTCAGTCTGTCCTAGTGGACTATGATGTGTACTAACCCGGTCTGTCCTAGTGGACTATGATGTGTACTAACCCGGTCTGTCCTCAGGCTAGTGGACTATGATGTGTACTAACCCGGTCTGTCCTAGTGGACTATGATGTGTACTAACCCGGTCTGTCCTCAGGCTAGTGGACTATGATGTGTACTAACCCGGTCTGTCCTAGTGGACTATGATGTGTACTAACCCGGTCTGTCCTAGTCAGGCTAGTGGACTATGATGTGTACTAACCCGGTCTGTCCTAGTGGACTATGATGTGTACTAACCCGGTCTGTCCTAGTGGACTATGATGTGTACTAACCCGGTCTGTCCTAGTGGACTATGATGTGTACTAACCCGGTCTGTCCTCTATGAGGTACTAACCCGGTCTGTGGACTATGATGTGTACTAACCCGGTCTGTCCTAGTGGACTATGATGTGTACTAACCCGGTCTGTCCTAGTGGACTATGATGTGTACTAACCCGGTCTGTCCTCAGGCTAGTGGACTATGATGTGTACTAACCCGGTCTGTCCCGGTCTGTCCTAGTGGACTATGATGTGTACTAACCCGGTCTGTCCTAGTGGACTATGATGTGTACTAACCCGGTCTGTCCTAGTGGACTATGATGTGTACTAACCCGGTCTGTCCTAGTGGACTATGATGTGTACTAACCCGGTCTGTCCTCCAGGCTAGTGGACTATGATGTGTACTAACCCGGTCTGTCCTAGTGGACTATGATGTGTACTAACCCGGTCTGTCCTAGTGGACTATGATGTGTACTAACCCGGTCTGTCCTAGTGGACTATGATGTGTACTAACCCGGTCTGTCCCTAGTGGACTATGATGTGTACTAACCCGGTCTGTCCTAGTGGACTATGATGTGTACTAACCCGGTCTGTCCTAGTGGACTATGATGTGTACTAACCCGGTCTGTCCTCAGGCTAGTGGACTATGATGTGTACTAACCCGGTCTGTCCTAGTGGACTATGATGTGTACTAACCCGGTCTGTCCTAGTGGACTATGATGTGTACTAACCCGGTCTGTCCTAGGCTAGTGGACTATGATGTGTACTAACCCGGTCTGTCCTAGTGGACTATGATGTGTACTAACCCGGTCTGTCAGGCTAGTGGACTATGATGTGTACTAACCCGGTCTGTCAGGCTAGTGGACTATGATGTGTACTAACCCGGTCTGTGGACTATGATGTGTACTAACCGGTCTGTAGTGATGTGTACTAACCCGGTCTGTCCTAGTGGACTGATGTGTGGACTATGATGTGTACTAACCCGGTCTGTCCTAGTGGACTATGATGTGTACTAACCCGGTCTGTCCTAGTGGACTATGATGTGTACTAACCCGGTCTGTCCTCAGGCTAGTGGACTATGATGTGTACTAACCCGGTCTGTCCTAGTGGACTATGATGTGTACTAACCCGGTCTGTCCTAGTGGACTATGATGTGTACTAACCCGGTCTGTCCTCAGGCTAGTGGACTATGATGTGTACTAACCCGGTCTGTCCTAGTGGACTATGATGTGTACTAACCCGGTCTGTCCTAGTGGACTATGATGTGTACTAACCCGGTCTGTCCTAGTGGACTATGATGTGTACTAACCCGGTCTGTCCTAGTGGACTATGATGTGTACTAACCCGGTCTGTCCTAGTGGACTATGATGTGTACTAACCCGGTCTGTCCTAGTGGACTATGATGTGTACTAACCCGGTCTGTCCTAGTGGACTATGATGTGTACTAACCTAGTGGACGGTCTGTCCTCAGGCTAGTGGACTATGATGTGTACTAACCCGGTCTGTCCTAGTGGACTATGATGTGTACTAACCCGGTCTGTCCTCAGGCTAGTGGACTATGATGTGTACTAACCCGGTCTGTCCTAGTGGACTATGATGTGTACTAACCCGGTCTGTCCTAGTGGACTATGATGTGTACTAACCCGGTCTGTCCTAGTGGACTATGATGTGTACTAACCCGGTCTGTCCTAGTGGACTATGATGTGTACTAACCCGGTCTGTCCTAGTGGACTATGATGTGTACTAACCCGGTCTGTCCTAGTGGACTATGATGTGTACTAACCCGGTCCGTCCTAGTGGACTATGATGTGTACTAACCCGGTCCGTCCTAGTGGACTATGATGTGTACTAACCCGGTCTGTCCTAGTGGACTATGATGTGTACTAACCTGGTCTGTCCTCAGGCTAGTGGACTATGATGTGTACTAACCCGGTCTGTCCTAGTGGACTATGATGTGTACTAACCCGGTCTGTCCTCAGGCTAGTGGACTGATGTGCACTAACCCGGTCTGTCCTAGTGGACTATGATGTGTACTAACCCGGTCTGTCCTAGTGGACTATGATGTGTACTAACCCGGTCTGTCCTAGTGGACTATGATGTGTACTAACCCGGTCTGTCCTCAGGCTAGTGCACTATGATGTGTACTAACCCGGTCTGTCCTAGTGGACTATGATGTGTACTAACCCGGTCTGTCCTCCAGTGCTAGTGGACTATGATGTGTACTAAGGTCTGTCCTAGTGGACTATGATGTGTACTAACCCGGTCTGTCCTAGTGGACTATGATGTGTACTAACCCGGTCTGTCCTAGTGGACTATGATGTGTACTAACCTCGGTCTGTCCTAGTGGACTATGATGTGTACTAACCCGGTCTGTCCTCAGGCTAGTGGATGATCTTCATTTCACCCAGCTGTCCTTTGGAGTCTATTAACCCGGTCTCCTAGTGGACTATGATGTGGTACCCGGTCTGTCACTCAGGTAGTGGTCTCATCTTTTCTTCTCTCTGTAACTGTGGTCTCTTGACCCTCTCTCTCTCTTTCCCTCCTTTCTCTCTCCTCTAACCCTCTCCTCCTTTCTCTCTCCTTTCTCCTCTCCTTTCTCTCTCCTTTCTCTCTCCTCTAACCCTCTCTCCTTTCTCTCCTTTCTCTCTCCTTTCTCTCTCTCTCTTTCTCTCTCTCCTTTCTCTCTCTCCTTGTCTCTCTCTCTCTCCCCTCCTCTTCTCCACCACGTGGGTAGGTCTAGTCGTGCCTCCCCCTCTAACCCTCAACACAAGCACTACGGGAGGTCTAACCCCCTCTAACCCTTTCTCTCTTTAACCCCCTCTAACCCTCCCCACTACGGGTAGGTCTACCCCCTCTAACCCTCTCCACTACGGGTAGGTCTAACCCCCTCTAACCCTCCCCCTACGGGTTCTAACCCTTCGGGTAGGTCTCTCTCTAACCCTCCCCACTACGGGTTCTAACCCCCTCTAACCCTCCCCACTACGGGTAGGTCTAACCCCCTCTAACCCTCTCCACTTCTAACCCCCTCTAACCCTCCCCACTCGGGTAGGTCTAGCCCCTCTAACCCTCCCTCCTTTGTCTACCCTCCCCACCCCCTCTAACCCTCCCACTACGGGTGGGTCTAACCCCCTCTAACCCTCCCTCTCCAGGACCCCCCTAACCCTCCCCTCAGGTCTAACCCCCTCTAACCCTCCCCCACACGGGATAGCCCCCTTCAAACACGGGTAGGCCTAACCCTCATCTAGGTCTAACCCCCCTAACCTCTCCACACGGGTGGTTCACTCACCCTCCCCACTACGGGTACAACTCCACAACCCTCCCCACTACGGGTAGGTCTAACCCCCTCTAACCCTCCCCACTACGGGTAGGTCTAACCCCCTCTAACCCTCCCCACTAACTCTAACCCTCTCCACTACGGGTAGGTCTAACCCCTCTAACCCTCCCCACTACGGGTCTAGGTCTAACCCTCCCCACTACGGGTAGGTCTAACCCCTCTAACCCTCCCACTACGGGTAGGTCTAACCCCCTCTAACCCTCCCCACTACGGGTAGGTCTAACTAACCCTCCCCGCTACGGGTAGGTCTAACCCCCCCCCCTCCCCACTACGGGTAGGTCTAACCCTCCCCCTCTAACCCTCCCCACTACGGGTAGGTCTCTCCCCGCTACGGGTAGGGCTACGGGTAGGTCTAACCCTCCTAACCCTCCCCACTACGGGTAGGTCTAACTCTCCCCCGCTACGGGTAGGTCTCCCTAAGGTCTAACCCTCCCGCTACGGGTAGGTCTAAACGGGTAGGTCTAACTCTCCCCGCTACGGGTAGGTCTAACTCTCTCCGCTACGGGTAGGTCTAACTCTCCCCGCTACGGGTAGGTCTAACTCTCCCGCTAACCTCTCCCGCTACGGGTAGGTCTAACTCTCCCCGCTACGGGTAGGTCTAACTCTCCCGCTACGGGTAGGTCTAACTCTCCCGCTACGGGTAGGTCTAGGTCTAACTCTCCCCGCTACGGGTAGGTCTAACTCCCGCTACGGGTAGGTCTAACTCTCCCGCTACGGGTAGGTCTCCCCGCTACGGGTAGGTCTAACTCTCCCCGCTACGGGTAGGTCTAACTCTCCCCGCTACGGGTAGGTCTAACTCCCGCCCCGCTACGGGTAGGTCTAACTCTCCCGCTACGGGTAGGTCTAACTCCCGCTACGGGTAGGTCTAACTCCCGCTACGGGTAGGTCTAACTCCCCGCTAACTCTCCCCGCTACGGGTAGGTCTAACTCTCCCGCTACGGGTAGGTCTAAACTCCGCTACGGGTAGGTCTAACTCCCGCTACGGGTAGGTCTAACTCTCTCCCGCTACGGGTAGGTCTAAACGGGTAGGTCTAACTCTCCCCGCTACGGGTAGGTCTAACTCTCCCCGCTACGGGTAGGTCTAACTCTCCCGCTACGGGTAGGTCTAACTCTCCCTCTACGGGTAGGTCTAACTCTCCCCGCTACGGGTAGGTCTAACTCCCCGCTACGGGTAGGTCTAACTCCCCGCTACGGGTAGGTCTAACTCTCCCCGCTACGGGTAGGTCTAACTCTCCCGCTACGGGTAGGTCTAACTCTCCCCGCTACGGGTAGGTCTAACTCTCCCGCTACGGGTAGGTCTAACTCTCCCGCTACGGGTAGGTCTAACTCTCCCCGCACGGGTAGGTCTAACTCCCCGCTACGGGTAGGTCTAACTCTCCCCGCTACGGGTAGGTCTAACTCTCCCCGCTACGGGTAGGTCTAACTCTCCCGCTACGGGTAGGTCTAACTCCCGCTACGGGTAGGTCTAACTCTCCCGCTACGGGTAGGTCTAACTCTCCCCGCTACGGGTAGGTCTAACTCTCCCGCTACGGGTAGGTCTAACTCTCCTACGGGTAGGTCTAACTCTCCCGCTACGGGTAGGTCTAACTCTCCCCGCTACGGGTAGGTCTAACTCTCCCCGCTACGGGTAGGGCTACGGGTAGGTCTAACTCTCCCCGCTACGGGTAGGTCTAACTCTCCCCGCTACGGGTAGGTCTAACTCTCCCCGTCTAACGGGTAGGTCTAACTCTCCCCGCTACGGGTAGGTCTACTCTCCCCGCTACGGGTACTAACTCTCCCCGCTACGGGTAGGTCTAACTCTCCCCGCTACGGGTAGGTCTAACTCTCCCCGCTACGGGTAGGTCTAACTCTCCCCGCTACGGGTAGGTCTAACTCTCCCCGCTAACGGGTAGGTCTAACTCTCCCGCTACGGGTAGGTCTAACTCTCCCGCTACGGGTAGGTCTAAACGGGTAGGTCTAACTCTCTCCCCGCTACGGGTAGGTCTAACTCTCCCCGCTACGGGTAGGTCTAACTCTCCCGCTACGGGTAGGTCTAACTCTCCCCGCTACGGGTAGGACTCTGATTGATAATGTTGCAACCATCACATTGGAGGTATAAATCACAAAGTTGTAAACTTCTCCTTCTGTCATTATCTATTCAGGTCATTTACCACCTTATGGATTGTTCTCTCTCTCCCCTCCCACTGTCTCCTCCACCTCTCCCCTCTCTCTCTCCTCCCCCTCTCTCTCTCCTCCCCTCTCTCCTCCCCTCTCCCTCCTCCACCTCTCCCCTCTCTCTCTCTCTCCTCCCCCTCTCTCTCTGCCCCCTCTCTTCTCTCTCTCTCTCTCTGCCCCCCCCTCTCTTCTCTCTCTCTCTCTCCCTCTCTCCTCCACCTCTCCCCCTCTCTCTCTCCTCCACCTCTCCCCCTCTTCTCTCTCTCTCCCTCTCTCCTCCACCTCTCCCCCTCTCTTCTCTCTCTCTCCCTCTCTCCTCCACCTCTCCCCCTCTCTTCTCTCTCTCTCCCTCTCTCCTCCACCTCTCCCCTCTCTCTTTCTCCTCCCAATCTCTCTCTGCCCCCTCTCCTCCACCTCTCCCTCCTCCACCTCTCCCCCTCTCCCTCCTCCACCTCTTCTCCTCCACCTCTCCCCCTCTCCTCTTCCTCCCTCTCTCCTCCCACTCTCTCTCTGCCCCCTCCCTCTTCTCTCTCTCTCTCCCCTCCCCCCTCTCCCTCTCTCTCCTCCCCTCTCTCCTCTCCTCCCCCCTCTCCAGTCAGGTCCGGAGAGTCTAAATGGTCTCCAGCAGGATGTAACTCCTCTCTGGCCCATGAGCTGTGGAAGGTCCCTCTGGCTCCTAAAGGTCTTTCAGCCCCTTCCCGCCCCCCTCCCGGCCTCACCAACCAGAAACCCCCTCCACCCTGGGGGGAAGCTCCTCTCCGCTTGGGGGGCTGGGGGCACTCTGACTCCAGATACACACCTGGTGAGACTGCCTGTAACAGGGGGTGTAGATGTGTTAAACGGTGTGGGGAAATGTGTGTGTGTGTGTGTGTGTGTGTGTGTGTGTGTGTGTGTTGCCTAATTCACACCAAGCTGTTTTACACCTTCAGAAAGTATTCAGACCCCTTTTTTCACCTTTTGTTTTACAGTAAAATGGATTCAATATTATGTTCCTCATCAATCTATCATAGTGACATCACAATACCCCATAATGACATCACAATACCCCATAATGACATCGCAATACGCCATAATGACATCGCAATACCCCAGAATGACATCACAATACCCCAGAATGACATCACAATACCCCATAATGACATCACAATACCCCATAATGACATCTCAATACCCCATAATGACATCTCAATACCCCATGACATCACACTACCCCATAATGACATCACACTACCCCATAATGACATCACACTACCCCGTAATGACATCACACTACCCCGTAATGACATCACGATACCCCGTAATGACATCACCATACCCCGTAATGACATCACCATACCCCGTAATGACATCACCATACCCCGTAATGACATCACCATACCCCGTAATGACATCACCATACCCCGTAATGACATCACCATACCCCGTAATGACATCACCATACCCCGTAATGACATCACCATACCCGTAATGACATCACCATACCCCGTAATGACATCACCATACCCCGTAATGACATCACGACACCCGTAATGACATCACGACACCCCGTAATGACATCACGACACCCCGTAATGACATCACGACACCCCGTAATGACATCACGATACATTTACATTTACATTTAAGTCATTTAGCAGACGCTCTTATCCAGAGCGACTTACAAATTGGTGCATTCACCTTATGACATCCAGTGGAACAGCCACTTTACAATAGTGCATCTAAATCTTTTAAGGGGGGGGGGGTGAGAAGGATTACTTTATCCTATCCTAGGTATTCCTTAAAGAGGTGGGGTTTCAGGTGTCTCCGGAAGGTGGTGATTGACTCCGCTGTCCTGGCGTCGTGAGGGAGTTTGTTCCACCATTGGGGGGCCAGAGCAGCGAACAGTTTTGACTGGGCTGAGCGGGAACTGTACTTCCTCATTGGTAGGGAGGCGAGCAGGCCAGAGGTGGATGAACGCAGTGCCCTTGTTTGGGTGTAGGGCCTGATCAGAGCCTGGAGGTACTGAGGTGCCGTTCCCCTCACAGCTCCGTAGGCAAGCACCATGGTCTTGTAGCGGATGCGAGCTTCAACTGGAAGCCAGTGGAGAGAGCGGAGGAGCGGGGTGACGTGAGAGAACTTGGGAAGGTTGAACACCAGACGGGCTGCGGCGTTCTGGATGAGTTGTAGGGGTTTAATGGCACAGGCAGGGAGCCCAGCCAACAGCGAGTTGCAGTAATCCAGACGGGAGATGACAAGTGCCTGGATTAGGACCTGCGCCGCTTCCTGTGTGAGGCAGGGTCGTACTCTGCGGATGTTGTAGAGCATGAACCTACAGGAACGGGCCACCGCCTTGATGTTAGTTGAGAACGACAGGGTGTTGTCCAGGATCACGCCAAGGTTCTTAGCGCTCTGGGAGGAGGACACAATGGAGTTGTCAACCGTGATGGCGAGATCATGGAACGGGCAGTCCTTCCCGGGAGGAAGAGCAGCTCCGTCTTGCCGAGGTTCAGCTTGAGGTGGTGATCCGTCATCCACACTGATATGTCTGCCAGAGATGCGATTCGCCACCTGGTCATCAGAAGGGGGAAAGGAGAAGATTAATTGTGTGTCGTCTGCATAGCAATGATAGGAGAGACCATGTGAGGTTATGACAGAGCCAAGTGACTTGGTGTATAGTGAGAATAGGAGAGGGCCTAGAACAGAGCCCTGGGGGACACCAGTGGTGAGAGCGCGTGGTGAGGAGACAGATTCTCGCCACGCCACCTGGTAGGAGCGACCTGTCAGGTAGGACGCAATCCAAGCGTGGGCCGCGCCGGAGATGCCCAACTCGGAGAGGGTGGAGAGGAGGATCTGATGGTTCACAGTATCGAAGGCAGCCGATAGGTCTAGAAGGATGAGAGCAGAGGAGAGAGAGTTAGCTTTAGCAGTGCGGAGCGCCTCCGTGATACAGAGAAGAGCAGTCTCAGTTGAATGACTAGTCTTGAAACCTGACTGATTTGGATCAAGAAGGTCATTCTGAGAGAGATAGCGGGAGAGCTGGCCAAGGACGGCACGTTCAAGAGTTTTGGAGAGAAAAGAAAGAAGGGATACTGGTCTGTAGTTGTTGACATCGGAGGGATCGAGTGTAGGTTTTTTCAGAAGGGGTGCAACTCTCGCTCTCTTGAAGACGGAAGGGACGTAGCCAGCGGTCAGGGATGAGTTGATGAGCGAGGTGAGGTAAGGGAGAAGGTCTCCGGAAATGGTCTGGAGAAGAGAGGAGGGGATAGGGTCAAGCGGGCAGGTTGTTGGGCGGCCGGCCGTCACAAGACGCGAGATTTCATCTGGAGAGAGAGGGGAGAAAGAGGTCAGAGCACAGGGTAGGGCAGTGTGAGCAGAACCAGCGGTGTCGTTTGACTTAGCAAACGAGGATCGGATGTCGTGTCTTACGATACCCCGTAATGACATCACGATACCCCGTAATGACATCACGATACCCCGTAATGACATCACGATACATCACGATACCCCGTAATGACATCACGATACCCCGTAATGACATCACGACACCCCGTAATGACATCACGATACCCCGTAATGACATCACGATACCCCGTAATGACATCACGATACCCCGTAATGACATCACGATACCCCGTAATGACATCACGATACCCCGTAATGACATCACGATACCCCGTAATGACATCACGATACCCCGTAATGACATCACGATACCCCGTAATGACATCACGATACCCCCCGTACCCCGTAATGACATCACGATACCCCGTAATGACATCACGATACCCCGTAATGACATCACGATACCCCGTAATGACATCTCGATACCCCGTAATGACATCACGATACCCCGTAATGACATCACACTACCCCGTAATGACATCACCATACCCCGTAATGACATCACCATACCCCGTAATGACATCACGACACCCCGTAATGACATCACGACACCCCGTAATGACATCACGACACCCCGTAATGACATCACGACACCCCGTAAAGACATGACGACACCCCGTAAAGACATGACGACACCCCGTAAAGACATGACGACACCCCGTAAAGACATCACGACACCCCGTAAAGACATCACGACACCCCGTAAAGACATGACGACACCCCGTAAAGACATGACGACACCCCGTAAAGACATGACGACACCCCGTAAAGACATGACGACACCCCGTAACGACATGACGACACCCCGTAACGACATGACGACACCCCGTAAAGACATGACGACACCCCGTAAAGACATGACGACACCCCGTAAAGACATGACGACACCCCGTAAAGACATGACGACACCCCGTAAAGACATGACGACACCCCGTAAAGACATGACGACACCCCGTAAAGACATGACGACACCCCGTAAAGACATGACGACACCCCGTAAAGACATGACGACACCCCGTAATGACATGACGACACCCCGTAAAGACATGACGACACCCCGTAATGACATGACATCACGACACCCCGTAATGACATCACGATATGGGGTATTGTGTGTAGATTGATGGGGGGACAATTCAATCAATTTTAGAATAGAGATGTAGAGAGAGAGATGGAAGGAGGCTGTAACGTAACAAAATGTATATACTGTAATGTAATACTTTCTGAAGTTGCCTGTAGTTCCTGGATCCATGGCACAAAGGATCATGGGAGAACAAACACCAGAGTCGGTAGGGTACGGATTGCCCCCGATTCGGTAGGGTACGGATTGGCCCCCGCAGAGTCGGTAGGGTACGGATTGCCCCCGATTCGGTAGGGTACGGATTGGCCCCCGCAGAGTCGGTAGCGTACGGATTGCCCCCAGAGTCGGTAGGGTACGGATTGGCCCCCGCAGAGTCGGTAGGGTACGGATTGCCCCCCGATTCGGTAGGGTATGGATTGGCCCCCGCAGAGTCGGTAGGGTACGGATTGGCCCCCGCAGAGTCGGTAGGGTACGGATTGCCCCCAGAGTCGGTAGGGTACGGATTGCCCCCAGAGTCGGTAGGGTACGGATTGCCCCCAGAGTCTGTAGGGTGCGGATAGGCCCCCAGAGTCGGTAGGGTACGGATTGCCCCCGATTCGGTAGGGTGCGGATTGGCCCCCGCAGAGTCGGTAGGGTACGGATTGCCCCCAGAGTCGGTAGGGTACGGATTGGCCCCCGCAGAGTCGGTAGGGTACGGATTGCCCCCGATTCGGTAGGGTACGGATTGGCCCCCGCAGAGTCGGTAGGGTACGGATTGGCCCCCGCAGAGTCGGTAGGGTACGGATTGGCCCCCAGAGTCGGTAGGGTACGGATTGCCCCCAGAGTCGGTAGGGTACGGATTGCCCCCAGAGTCTGTAGGGTACGGATAGGCCCCCAGAGTCGGTAGGGTACGGATTGCCCCCAGAGTCTGTAGGGTATGGATTGGCCCCCAAGAGTCGGTAGGGTACGGATTGGCCCCCAGAGTCGGTACGGTACGGATTGGCCCCCAGAGTCGTTAGGGTACGGATTGGCCCCCAGAGTCGTTAGGGTACGGATTGGCCCCCAGAGTCGGTAGGGTACGGATTGGCCCCCAAGAGTCGGTAGGGTACGGATTGGCCCCCAAGAGTCGGTAGGGTACGGATTGGCCCCCAAGAGTCGGTAGGGTACGGATTGGCCCCCAGAGTCGGTAGGGTACGGATTGAACCACCCCCAGAGTCGGTAGGGTACGGATTGGCCCCCAGAGTCGGTAGGGTACGGATTGGCCCCCCGATTCGGTAGGGTACGGATTGGTCCCCCAGAGTCGGTAGGGTACGGATTGCCCCCAGAGTCTGTAGGGTATGGATTGGTCCCCCAGAGTCGGTAGGGTACGGATTGGTCCCCCAGAGTCTGTAGGGTACGGATTGCCCCCAGAGTCTGTAGGGTATGGATTGGTCCCCCCCAGAGTCGGTAGGGTACGGATTGCCCCCGATTCGGTAGGGTACGGATTGGTCCCCCAGAGTCGGTAGGGTACGGATTGCCCCCGATTCGGTAGGGTACGGATTGGTCCCCCCCAGAGTCTGTAGGGTACGGATTGCCCCCCCAGAGTCTGTAGGGTATGGATTGGTCCCCCAGAGTCGGTAGGGTACGGATTGCCCCCGATTCGGTAGGGTACGGCTTGGTCCCCCACCGATTCGGTAGGGTACGGATTGGCCCCCCCAAGAGTCGGTAGGGTACGGATTGGCCCCCAGAGTCGGTAGGGTACGGATTGGCCCCCCCCAGAGTCGGTAGGGTACGGATTGGCCCCCAGAGACGGTAGGGTACGGATTGGCCCCCAGAGTCGGTAGGGTACGGATTGGCCCCCCCCAGAGTCGGTAGGGTACGGATTGGCCCCCTCCAAGAGTCGGTAGGGTACGGATTGGCCCCCAAGAGTCTGTAGGGTACGGATTGAACCACCCCCAGAGTTGGTAGGGTACGGATTGGCCCCCCAGAGTCGTTAGGGTACGGATTGCCCCCAGAGTCGTTAGGGTACGGATTGGCCCCCCAGAGTCGTTAGGGTACGGATTGCCCCCAGAGTTGTTAGGGTACGGATTGGCCCCCAGAGTCGGTAGGGTACGGATTGGCCCCCAGAGTCGGTAGGGTACGGATGGCCCCCAGATTCGGTAGGGTACGGATTGGCCCCCAGAGTCGGTAGGGTACGGATTGGCCCCCAGAGTCGGTAGGGTACGGATTGGCGCCCCCAGAGTCGGTAGGGTATGGATTGGCCCCCAGAGTCTGTAGGGTACGGATTGGCCCCCAGAGTCTGTAGGGTACGGATTGGCCCCCCCCCAGAGTCTGTAGGGTACGGATTGTCCCCCCTCCCAGAGTCTGTAGGGTACGGATTGGCCCCTCCCAGAGCCGGTAGGGTACGGATTGGCCCCCCCCAGAGCCGGAAGGGTACGGATTGGCCCCCCACAGAGCCAGTAGGGTACGGATTGGCCCCCAGAGCCAGTAGGGTACGGATTGGCCCCCCCCCAGAGCCGGTAGCGTACGGATTGGCCCCCAGAGCCAGTAGGGTATGGATTGGCCCCCCCAGAGCCAGTAGGGTATGGATTGGCCCCCCCAGAGCCAGTAGGGTATCGATTGGCCCCCCCAGAGCCAGTAGGGTATCGATTGGCCCCCAGAGCCAGTAGGGTATCGATTGGCCCCCAGAGCCAGTAGGGTATCGATTGGCCCCCAGAGCCAGTAGGGTATGGATTGGCCCCCAGAGCCAGTAGGGTACCGATTGCCCCCAGAGCCAGTAGGGTACGGACTGCCCCCCAGAGCCAGTAGGGTACGGATTGCCCCCAGAGCCAGTAGGGTATGGATTGCCCCCCAGAGCAGGTAGGGTACGCATTGCCTCCCCCCAGAGCCAGTAGGGTACGGATTGGCCCCACAGAGCCAGTAGGGTATGGATTGGCCCCCAGAGCCGGTAGCGTACGGATTGCCCCCAGAGCCAGTAGCGTACGGATTGCCCCCAGAGCCAGTAGGGTATGGATTGGCCCTGTAGTGGAAATCAAGTGTGTCTTGGTGATAATCGTCTGTTCTCTCCTGCCACTCAGGTTGTAGTTGGAGTGACGGTAGCAGCAGCTCAGGGAGAACCAACTGGCTCGTTCTCAAGAATCTCACAACTCAGGTGAACACACACACACACACACACACACACACACACACACACACACACACACACACACACACACACACACTCTGGCCTACTATCTACCAGTGTTGCTGCTTTTAGGAGGACTACCAAGGGACTTGTGACTGGTTGGATGCTTTTAGGAGGACTACCAAGGGACTAGTGACTGGTTGGATGCTTTTAGGAGGACTACCAAGGGACTAGTGACTGGTTGGAGGACTACCAAGGGACTAGTGACTGGTTGGCTCCTTTTAGGAGGACTACCAAGGGACTAGTGACTGGTTGGAGGACTACCAAGGGGCTAGTGACTGGTTGGAGGACTACCAAGGGACTAGTGACTGGTTGGAGGACTACCAAGGGACTAGTGACTGGTTGGAGGACTACCAAGGGACTAGTGACTGGTTGGAGGACTACCAAGGGACTAGTGACTGGTTGGAGGACTACCAAGGGGCTAGTGACTGGTTGGAGGACTACCAAGGGACTAGTGACTGGTTGGAGGACTACCAAGGGGCTAGTGACTGGTTGGAGGACTACCAAGGGACTAGTGACTGGTTGGAGGACTACCAAGGGACTAGTGACTGGTTGGAGGACTACCAAGGGACTAGTGACTGGTTGGAGGACTACCAAGGGACTAGTGACTGGTTGAAGGACTACCAAGGGACGAGTGACTGGTTGGCTGCTTTTAGGAGGACTACCAAGGGGCTAGTGACTGGTTGGAGGACTACCAAGGGGCTAGTGACTGGTTGGAGGACTACCAAGGGGTTAGTGACTGGTTGGAGGACTACCAAGGGGCTAGTGACTGGTTGGCGGACTACCAAGGGACTAGTGACTGGTTGGAGGACTACCAAGGGGTTAGTGACTGGTTGGCTGCTTTTAGGAGGACTACCAAGGGGCTAGTGACTGGTTGGCTGCTTTTAGGAGGACTACCAATGGACAAGTGACTGGTTGGCTGCTTTTAGGAGGACTACCAAGGGACTAGTGACTGGTTGGCTGCTTTTAGAAGGACTACCAAGGGACTAGTGACTGGTTGGCTGCTTTTAGGAGGACTACCAAGGGGCTAGTGACTGGTTGGAGGACTACCAAGGGACTAGTGACTGGTTGGCAGCTTTTAGGAGGGCTACCAAGGGACTAGTGACTGGTTGGCTGCTTTTAGGAGGACTACCAAGGGACTAGTGACTGGTTGGCTGCTTTTAGGAGGACTACCAAGGGGCTAGTGAATGGTTGGCTGCTTTTAGGAGGACTACCAAGGGAGTAGTGACTGGTTGGCTGCTTTTAGGAGGACTACCAAGGGACTAGTGACTGGTTGGCTGCTTTTAGGAGGACTACCAAGGGACTAGTGACTGGTTGGATGCTTTTAGGAGGACTACCAAGGGGCTAGTGACTGGTTGGAGGACTACCAAGGGGCTAGTGACTGGTTGGAGGACTACCAAGGGCCTAGTGACTGGTTGGAGGACTACCAAGGGGCTAGTGACTGGTTGCCTGCTTTTCAGAGGACTACCAAGGGACTAGTGACTGGTTGGCTGCTTTTAGGAGGACTACCAAGGGACTAGTGACTGGTTGGCTGCTTTTAGGAGGACTACCAAGGGACTAGTGACTGGTTGGAGGACTACCAAGGGACTAGGGACTAGTTGGAGGACTACCAAGGGACTAGTGACTGGTTGGAGGACTACCAAGGGACTAGTGACTGGTTGGAGGACTACCAAGGGACTAGTGACTGGTTTGAGGGCTACCAAGGGACGAGTGACTGGTTGGCTGCTTTTAGGAGGACTACCAAGGGGCTAGTGACTGGTTGGAAGACTACCAAGGGACGAGTGACTGGTTGGCTGCTTTTAGGAGGACTACCAAGGGACTAGTGACTGGTTGGAGGACTACCAAGGGACTAGTGACTGGTTGGCTCCTTTTAGGAGGACTACCAAGGGACTAGTGACTGGTTGGCTGCTTTTAGGAGGACTACCAAGGGGCTAGTGAATGGTTGGCTGCTTTTAGGAGGACTACCAAGGGAGTAGTGACTGGTTGGCTGCTTTTAGGAGGACTACCAAGGGACTAGTGACTGGTTGGCTGCTTTTAGGAGGACTACCAAGGGACTAGTGACTGGTTGGCTGCTTTTAGGAGGACTACCAAGGGTCTAGTGACTGGTTGGCTGCTTTTAGGAGGACTACCAAGGGACTAGTGACTGGTTGGCTGCTTTTAGGAGGACTACCAAGGGACTAGTGACTGGTTGGAGGACTACCAAGGGACTAGTGACTGGTTGGCTCCTTTTAGGAGGACTACCAAGGGACTAGTGACTGGTTGGCTGCTTTTAGGAGGACTACCAAGGGGCTAGTGAATGGTTGGCTGCTTTTAGGAGGACTACCAAGGGAGTAGTGACTGGTTGGCTGCTTTTAGGAGGACTACCAAGGGACTAGTGACTGGTTGGCTGCTTTTAGGAGGACTACCAAGGGACTAGTGACTGGTTGGCTGCTTTTAGGAGGACTACCAAGGGTCTAGTGACTGGTTGGCTGCTTTTAGGAGGACTACCAAGGGACTAGTGACTGGTTGGCTGCTTTTAGGAGGACTACCAAGGGACTAGTGACTGGTTGGCTGCTTTTAGGAGGACTACCAAGGGGCTAGTGACTGGTTGGCTGCTTTTAGGAGGACTACCAAGGGGCTAGTGACTGTCAAGGCTGTTCCATTTCTTAACTTCTCCTCCCTCCTCTCCTCCCCTCATCTCCTCCTTCCCCTCATCTCCTCTCCTCCCCCCTCTCCTCCCTCCCTCCTCTCCCCTCCTCCCCTTCTCCCCTCCTCCCCTCCCCTTCTCCTCCCCTCCCCTTCTCCTCCCCTCCCCCTCTCCTCTCCTCCCTCCTCCCCTCATCTCCTCTCCTCCCCCCCTCATCCCTTCTCCTCCCCCTTCTCCTCCCTCCCTCTCCTCCCTCCCCTCCCTCCCCTCATCTCCTCCCTCCCCTCATCTCCTCTCCTCCCCTCATCTCCTTCCTCCCCTCATCTCCTCCCTCCCCTCATCTCCTCCCTCCCTCCTCTCCTCCTCTCCTCCCCTCATCTCCTCCCTCCCTCCCCTCCTCCCTCACCTCCTCTCCTCCCCTCTCCTCCCCTCTCCTCTCCTCTCCTCTCCTCCCCTCATCTCCTACCTCTCCTCTCCTCCCTCCCCCTCTCCTCTCCTCCCTCCTCTCCCCTCTCCTCTCCTCTCCTCATCTCCTCCCTCCCCTCCCCTCATCTCCTCCTCCCCTCCCCTCCCCTCTCCTCTCCTCTCCTCTCCTCCTCTCCTCTCCTCTCCTCTCCTCTCCTCTCCTCTCCTCTCCTCTCCTCTCCTCTCCTCTCCTCTCCCTCATCTCCTCCCTCCCCTCCCCTCTCCCTCCCTCTCCCTCATCTCCTCTCCTCTCCTCTCATCTCCTCCCTCCTTTCCTCCCTCTCTCCTCTCCTCCTCTCCTCTCCTCTCCTCTCCTCTCCTCTCCTCTCCTCTCCTCTCCCTCTCCTCTCCTCTCCTCTCCTCTCCTCTCCTCCCTCTCCTCTCCTCCCCCTCCTCCTCTCCTCTCCTCTCCTCTCCTCTCCTCTCCTCTCCTCTCCTCTCCTCTCCTCTCCTCTCCTCATCTCCTCCCCTCTCCTCTCCTCCCCTCATCTCCTCCCCTCCCCTCCCCTCTCCTCTCCCCAGATGGATGGTTCTACTCTGAGGACTCTCTGTATGCAACATGGTCCTCTGATTACATTCCACCTCAACCTGCCGCAGGGCAATGCTGTCGTGTGTTACAGCTCCAAGGACGAGGCAGCCAAGGCACAGAAGAGTCTGCACATGTAAGACAATTATACACACACATGCAACTCCCTCCTTCTCGTCATCCCTCGCTCTCTCCTCTTCATCCCTCGCTCTTCTCTCTCTCCTCTTCATCTCTCTCCTCTTCATCTCTCTCCTCTTCATCTCTCTCCTCTTCATCTCTCTCTCTTCTCTCTCTCCTCTTCATCCCTCGCTCTTCTCTCTCTCCTCTTCATCTCTCTCCTCTTCATCTCTCTCCTCTTCATCTCTCTCCTCTTCATCCCTCTCCTCTTCATCGCTCTCCTCTTCATCCCTCTCCTCTTCATCCCTCTCCTCTTCATCCCTCTCTCTTCTCTCTCCTCAGGTGCGTACTAGGGAACACTACCATTCTGGCTGAGTTTGCCAGTGAGGAGGAAATCAACCGTTTCTTTGCACAAGGTCAGTCATTGGCCGCTGCCTCCCCGGGCTGGCAGGCCATTGGCTCCTCTCAGAGCCGAATGGGCGGAGCCTTGGAGGGTTCCCACCCCTTCCCCAGCCGCGCCCCGGAGCCCAGTCAATGGAACGTCAGCGACCTCCATAGCTCCTCCCTTTGGGGCGGGTTGAACTATTCCACTAGCCTATGGGGCGCCAGCGAGGGCGGGAGGATCAACAGCCCTTCTCCAATCAGCTCCTTCCTCCCCGTGGATCACCTGACAGGGGGCGGGGACTCCATGTAAAGCCCGTCAGTCGAGTGTCAAACGCTGGATTAGTATTACGATTAGTATTAGGATTAGTATTAGTATTAGTATTAGGATTAGTATTAGTATTAGGATTAGGATTAGGATTAGTATTAGTATTAGGATTAGGATTAGGATTAGTATTAGGATTACGATTAGTATTAGTATTAGGATTAGTATTAGGATTAGGATTAGTATTAGTATTAGTATTAGTCTCAAACACAAAGAAAAAAAAAAGTCCAAGACCAAAAACAAAATGGCTCCTTCTCACTTACAAATATACAGGAAGGGGGATCACTCCGTGGAAAATACATACAGGAAGTAGGGGGAAGTAGGGGGGTCACTCTGTGGAAAATAAGTACAGGAAGTAGGGGGTCATCCTGTGGAAAATACGTACAGGAAGTAGAGTGGGGGGGGGTCACCCTGTGGAAAAACGTACAGGAAGTAGGGGGGTCACCCTGTGGAAAATATGTACAGGAAGTAGGGGGGGGGGTCATCCTGTGGAAAATACATACAGGAAGTAGAGGGGGGTCACCCTGTGGAAAATACATACAGGAAGTAGGGGGGTCACCCTGTGGAAAATGCGTAATGTTTTTTTCCCTGCACATATATATCCACGTTGGTTTTTCGCCCTCCTAAACAACACACATATCAGTTGGTAGACTTGAATCACGCAGGACAATTCTTGAATGTGAAGGAGAAATGCCTTAATTATGCTTCAAAACTGAAACCTAAAAACAAAACTCAACCATAAAGCTTTTGGTCTATTTCATCCCTGTTATTGGAAATAATTTATGTTTGTATTATAGTTGTTTTATTGGGTTTTTGTTTCTTCCACTTTGCACTGAAACGTTATTTTTTTTTCTCTCAGTGTTTAATCTGCAATACAGAGGGGGCTGCCAGTTCCAATGTAGCTGTTTACTCAAGGACGTTCTTACTGTGTGTGTGTGTGTGTGTGTGTGTGTGTGTGTGCTCTCCTCTCTGCCTTGGCACAAATACCTTCCGGTGGTATTGTGGAGAAGCAGTTTAACGATATAAGAGATGCTGATTTATGGCTCGTTTTCGATGTTTAAAAGACAGAAGTATTTGCACCAGTGTTGTTGTGTTTTATAAGTAAAGAACGTGAGTCTCTGCTCAGTGTAAAGGACTGTAATCTCAGCTGTGACTGGAGCCCCGCCCTGCCAGACTGGGGGGGGGGACGGGGGGACGACACTATGACAACAGGGGCAGAACTTGTTGTTAGAGACCAGCCTATTGTTGTGATGGAGGCAGTCTCCGGTTGTTATGGCGACGGCGTCCGGTTGTTGTGGCGACGTTGTCCGGTTGTTGTGGCGACGTTGTCTGGTTGTTGTTGGCGACGTTGTCCGGTTGTTGTGGCGACTTTGTCCGGTTGTTGTTGGCGACGTTGTCCGGTTGTTGTGGCGACGTTGTCCGGTTGTTGTTGGCGACTTTGTCCGGTTGTTGTTGGCGGCGTTGTCCGGTTGTTGTGGCGGCGTTGTCCGGTTGTTATGGCGTTGTTATACGGCGTTGTCCGGTTGTTGTGGCGGCGTTGTCCGGTTGTTGTGGCGGCGTTGTCCGGTTGTTGTGGCGGCGTTGTCCGGTTGTTGTGGCGGCGTTGTCCGGTTGTTGTGGCGACGGCGTCCGGTTGTTGTGGCGACGGCGTCCGGTTGTTGTGGCGGCGGCGTCCGGTTGTTGTGGCGGCGGCGTCGGTTGCTGTGGCGGCGGCGTCCGGTTGCTGGCGGCGGCGTCCGGTTGCTGTGGCGGCGGCGTCCGGTTGTTGTGGCGGCGGCGTCGGTTGATGTTGGCGGCGGCGTCCGGTTGTTGTGGCGACGGCGTCCGGTTGTTGTGGCGGCGTTGTCCGGTTGTTGTGGCGGCGTTGTCCGGTTGTTGTGGCGGCGTTGTCCGGTTGTTATGGCGGCGTTGTCCGGGTGTTATGGCGGCGTTGTCCGGTTGTTGTTTTGGAGACGGCCTCTTGTTTACAGGCCCTTAGGAGGGCGACAGGTGGGTGGTCATCTTCCTTCATTTTAAAAACAATTTTTAAAAAAATAAAATAAAAATAAATACAAAAAAAACTATTAAAATTAAATAAAATCGCTAGAAAAAAATATAAAAAGTAAAAATAAATGTTTAAAAAATGAAAAAAATCTATACCACAACTCTATAGAGGACGAAGACGATGCTGAAACTCTGGGAACCATGTCCTGACTGTGGGGGTCGGTCAGTGTCCTGACTGTGGGGGTCGGTCAGTGTCCTGACTGTGGGGTCGGTCAGTGTCCTGACTGTGGGGGTCGGTCAGTGTCCTGACTGTGGGGGTCGGTCAGTGTCCTGACTGTGGGGGTCGGTCAGTGTCCTGACTGTGGGGGTCGGTCAGTGTCCTGACTGTGGGGGGGTCGGTCAGTGTCCTGACTGTGGGGGTCGGTCAGTGTCCTGACTGTGGGGGTCGGTCAGTGTCCTGACTGTGGGGGTCGGTCAGTGTCCTGACTGTGGGGGTCGGTCAGTGTCCTGACTGTGGGGGTCGGTCAGTGTCCTGACCCGTGGTTCTGGTTAGAAATGGAGCCAGTGTCTCCCCAGATCCTCTCCTTGTCGGAAGCATCCATCTTCTAGCACCGAAACGACTTCTGGTTGTGTGAGTTAGTTTGTTCTCTGCCAAAATACCTGCTTGGAAGAGCCCAGCGGTTTCACTGCACCCCCAAAAAAAATGCTGTCTTACGAAAAAGTAGAGAAATCGACGTGCTTCCTCCTCCTCGCCACTGTCCTCCCAGTGTGTGTGTGTGTGTGTGTGTGTGTGTGTGTGTGTGACGTCAGTGGGACTGAACCATAAAGCTGATCCCTGTATCTATGCATATTGTAGCCAATCACAAGGACGACAGACACGGGGAGGAGGGGCTTAATTCTGTCCGTGTCACAACGTCAACATTTTTTTTTACAAATGAATAATGTGATGATGATCTATATATATATATATAGATGACCTTGTTTCAATCTCTCTCATTGCCACAGATGGTGGTCAAGAGAGAAAAACAATCTGTAAACAACAACAACAACAATAATAATAATCGTGTTTTTTTTTGTTGTTTCGGCTTCTTCCTCGTACCTCCCGAGACGGTGCTCTGTCTGCTGTGGTCGCTGCTGGGGGGGGCGAGGAGGGGGTGAATGTGACCTGTCTGTGGTCACTGCTGGGGGGGTGAATGTGACCTATCGGTGGTCGTAAACACAATTCATTTGATTAACGGAGCGTTTAGATTTACCCCGCTGTTTACAATAGTGATTGTTTTTAAAGTTGTGACGACGCGCAACGTGTGAGAGCTTCAAAACAGGGAGGAGGTGTCGGCGTAAGGACCTTTGTTTCTTTACTTACATTTAGTATCTATAGAAACAAAAATAATCAAACTGTTTCTCTCCACTGGTTTTATTGGACTAGTAGAAGTTGCTCGTTGTGTGTTTTGACATCGCGTTCCTTGACTGTGTTGAATACCTTTATGAAGGCGTTAGCGCACAACACAGACTCCTCTCCTCTTCTCTCCTCCCTCCTCCACTCCACTCCTCCCTCCACATCTCCTCTCCTCCCTCCTCCCCTCCTCTCCTCCTTCCTCCTCCTCTCCACTCCACTCCTCCCTCCACATCTCCTCTCCTCCCCTCCTCCCCTCCTCCCTCCCTCCCTCCCTCCCTCCCTCCCTCCCTCCCTCCCTCCCTCCCTCCCTCCCTCCCTCCCTCCCTCCCTCCCTCCCTCCCTCCCTCCCTCTCCTCCCTCTCCCTCCCTCCCTCCACATCTCCCTCCTCCTCCCTCCTCTCCTCTCCCTCTCCTCTCCTCTCCTCTCCTCTCCTCCCTCTCTTCCCCCCTCCCTCCCTCTCCTCTCCTCTCCTCTCCTCTCCTCTCCTCTCCTCTCCTCTCCTCTCCCTCTCCTCTCCTCTCCTCTCCTCCCCTCCCTCCCTCCACATCTCCCTCCACATCTCCACTCCTTCCTCCTCTCCTCTCCTCTCCTCTCCTCTCCTCTCCTCTCCTCTCCCTCCCTCCCTCCCTCCCTCCCTCCCCTCCCTCCCTCCCTCCCTCCCTCCCTCCCTCCCTCCCTCCCTCCCTCCCTCCCTCCCTCCCTCATCTCCTCCCTCCTCCTCCTCCTCTCCTCCCTCCTCCTCCTCTCCTCCCTCCCTCCCTCCTCATCTGCTCTCCTCCCTCCTCCTCATCTCCTCTCCTCTCCTCTCTCCTCTCCTCCCTCCTCCTCTCCACTCCACTCCTCCCTCCACATCTCCTCTCCTCTCTCCTCTCTCCTCTCCTCCCTCCTCCTCTCCACTCCACTCCTCCCTCCACATCTCCTCTCCTCCCTCCTCCTCTCCTCTCCTAGTTGTGTGTGTTTTGACGTTGCGTTCCTCGACTGTATTGAATACCTTTATAAAAGCATTAGCGCACAACACAGACCCAGTTGGGTATCACTCTGTTATGACCTGCAAGTGATGTGCCAGTATTCAAGGTAGATAAACAACCGCTCTACCAAATATATATCATTCAATCAACAATAATAATTGTTTTACTTAATTCCAGATTTTTTTTGTTGTTGCTTATTTCACTATTTTTTAGTTTTAACAAAATGTTGCATGAAACATCAGAACCCAGTTTTTTTTTTGTGAAAATTAACTTTATTGAAACGCTGAACTGAGGTGTGAAAATTAACTTTATTGAAACGCTGAACTGAGGTGTGAATAATAACTTTATTGAAACGCTGAACTGAGGTGTGAATAATAACTTTATTGAAACGCTGAACTGAGGTGTGAATAATAACTTTATTGAAACGCTGAACTGAGGTGTGAATAATAACTTTATTGAAACGCTGAACTGAGGTGTGAATAATAACTTTATTGAAACGCTGAACTGAGGTGTGAATAATAACTTTATTGAAACGCTGAACTGAGGTGTGAATAATAACTTTATTGAAACGCTGAACTGAGGTGTGAATAATAACTTTATTGAAACGCTGAACTGAGGTGTGAATAATAACTTTATTGAAACGCTGAACTGAGGAAATTTGGATTTGCACTTGGGATTATTTAAAGATGGAAGGAGAGAGGACAGGACTAGGAGGATGTCTGTCTCTCTGTCTGACTAGGAGGCTGTCTGCCTAGGAGGCTGTCTGTCTGACTAGGAGGCTGTCTGTCTCTCTGTCTGACTAGGAGGCTGTCTGCCTAGGAGGCTGTCTGCCTAGGAGGCTGTCTGTCTCTCTGTCTGACTAGGAGGCGGTCTGTCTCTCTGTCTGACTAGGAGGCTGTCTGTCTCTCTGTCTGACTAGGAGGCTGTCTGTCTCTCTGTCTGACTAGGAGGCTGTCTGTCTCTTGTGCTGTGGTGTGTGTGTGTAGTTGTGCTCTGACAGGGTAGACAGGCTGGTAGTGTGGTAGTGTGGTGGTATGAGAGGTGTCTCTGTGCTGATCTAGCCCAGCAGAGGGCACTGTCACGTGGGATGAGCTTAACTACCTGTCAGGGTAGCATGGTGCTGCTAGCACAAGGCTAGTTGCTGTTGTTTCAGAGGCCCACCACTCAGCCTGACTCAGGAAAGGGTTCCGATTGGCTCTTAGCCTGACTCAGGAAAGGGGTTCTGATTGGCTCTTAGCCCGACTCAGGAAAGGGGTTCTGAATCTGATTTGGTTCTTCAAAGCTGTCCAGGGAAAACCATGTTCTGGGTGCAAGTCTCCCCTGAACACAGATCTGTGATCGGCTCCTCGCTACATCCTAACCTTAAACCATTTAGGGAGAAGGGGCCAGTGTCTGGGCAGGGCCAGGTAACTAAAGCCCTCCGATCAGTTATCACCGGGTGTTATTGTGTGCCTGTCGGAGTGGATGGTTAGACGAGGGACAAGCAGTCTGTCTGTTGAGACGTGACGCGGCACCCAAGTGTTAATCTCCTCTGTTTGGTGTGTGTCCCCCCCCTCTCTGTCTCTCTCTGTCTCTCTCTAGCTCTCTCTGTCTCTCTCTGTCTCTCTCTGTCTCTCTCTAGCTCTCTCTAGCTCTCTCTAGCTCTCTCTAGCTCTGTCTCTCTCTGTCTCTCTCTGTCTCTCTCTGTCACTGTCTCTCTCTGTCTCGCTAGCTCTCTCTCTGTCTCTCACTGTCTCTGTCTTTCTGTCTCTGTCTCTCTCGGTCTCTCTCTCTCTCTCTCTCTATCTCTCTCTCTGTCTCTCTATCTCTCTCTCTGTCTCTCTGTCTCTCTGTCTCTCTGTCTCTCTCTCTCTGTCTCTCTCTCTCTCTCTGTCTCTCTGTCTCTCTCTCTCTGTCTCTCTCTCTCTCTCTGTCTCTGTCTCTCTGTCTCTCTCTGTCTCTCTCTGTCACTGTCTCTCTCTGTCTCGCTAGCTCTCTCTCTGTCTCTCACTGTCTCTGTCTTTCTGTCTCTGTCTCTCTCGGTCTCTCTCGGTCTCTCTCTCTCTCTATCTCTCTCTCTGTCTCTCTGTCTCTCTCTCTCTCTGTCTCTCTGTCTCTCTGTCTCTCTCTCTCTGTCTCTCTCCCTCTCTCTGTCTCTCTCTCTCTCTCTGTCTCTCTCTCTCTCTCTGTCTCTCTCTGTCTCTCTCTCCCTCTCTCTGTGTAACTCAACCCAGTGTAGTAGTATGGTATGTTCTTCGTCATCACTACTACTGTCATGCCAAACCAAGGAAGAAGAAGAGGAAGGAAAGGGACGATGTTGTTGTCGCTGGAAAACCCGGACAACGTTTATATGCTTGAAATCCATTTTTTATTTTTATTTTTTTGCAAGAAAAAAAGTTGAGAAGGAAGTTTGAGGAATTTGAAAGAAATTAAGTGTAAAGCAATGTATTGTAATGTACAAATCCCCCTGATAGGTGCCGAGCCGCAAAACGTATTATCCTGGGATCATTAGTCTTCTATCTGAGAAGACGAGCGCTGCGTGTTACCATGGTTATCCTTCCCAACTCTGGTTAACATGATGAGGCTCTGTGGCTTTTAGTTAAGACTTGACTGGGGAGGAATCACGTGTCTCATTGTCATTTACATTGACGATGACCCTGGAAAGCTTTAGTCTATTATATATATATATCAGCACAGCACAAAGACCTGGGAGTTAGAGGGGTAACGGGGGAGGGTAGCGAGGGAAGATTGGGGAAGGTAGCGAGGGAGAATTGGGGAAGGTAGCGAGGGATGATTGGGGGGGAGGGTAATGGGGGAGTAGGGTGCTCAAAGAGACTATGCAATGGTGTTATCCAGCCTTCCATGTTTATTCGGGGTTGGTTTGTTGATATCTAAAGGCCAGTCCACAGTGGAGACCTGGGCAGTGTTCCAGACCTGTCTCCTATGTTACTGCACTACTGATGACCAGGGACTCATAGACAGTGATTTGCCCTCTGTAGGAACTACGGTGCCACAGCGCAGCCAGGAGGTCACGGTAATTCCTAAAAAAAAACATGTGTGCCATCACCTTTTCTACCTACTAGCCAACCAACCAGCCACAGGGGACAGCTATAGGCAAGAGGTTAGATTTACTGCTGCTTCCATAGAGATGTTCTATCGCTGAGCGTTCTAGAGTTCTATCACTGAGAGTTCTAGAGTTCTATCAGCTAGAAGTCTCTCCTTTACTTCTATAGAGATGTTCTATCGCTGAGCGTTCTAGAGTTCTATCGCTGAGAGTTCTAGTTCTATCAGCTAGAAGTCTCTCCTTTACTTCTAAAGAGACGTTCTATCGCTGAGCGTTCTATCAGCTAGAAGTCTCTCCTTTACTTCTATAGAGACGTTCTATCACTGAGAATTCTATCAGCAAGAAGTCTCTCCTTTACTTATATAGAGACGTTCTATCGCTGAGCGTTCTAGAGTTCTATCAGCTAGAAGTCTCTCCTTTACTTCTATAGAGACGTTCTATCGCTGAGAGTTCTAGAGTTCTATCACTGAGAGTTCTAGAGTTCTATCACTGAGAGTTCTAGAGTTCTATCAGCTAGAAGTCTCTCCTTTACTTCTATAGAGACGTTCTATCACTGAGAATTCTATAATTTTCTCCTTTACTTCTATAGAGACGTTCTATCACTGAGAATTCTAGAATTCTCTCCTTTACTTCTATAGAGACATTCTATCACTGAGAATTCTAGAATTCTCTCCTTTACTTCTATAGAGACATTCTATCACTGAGAATTCTAGAATTCTCTCCTTTATTTCTAGAGACATTCTATCACTGAGAATTGTATCAGCTAGAAGCCTCACACCTTGAGATGCAGAGTAGAATATTGGCCTGACCTGTAAACCTAATATGCACATTGCTTTGGGAGGCTGATTGATACGATGTACAGAGAGAGGAAACCCCATGTCTATAATATGACTAAATAATTAGACTTGACAGTTACAGGGACAGTGTTTTGGCGTTGTGTCTTCCTGACGGGGGGTTCAGGGTCTTCGGGGGGAAACTGCACTTTCTGAAGGACAATCCTTAGAGGCCTGACTGAACGTTTAACCAAGGTAGAGACTCCAGCCTGCTCCTCCCACCGTCATCCCATGTCTCCTCCTCCCATCGTCGTCACCACGACGACCACGATGATGCTGGCATTCTGTTGTCATTTGTTTTTATTTCATAATAATAATGATATATATTATTATTTTTTTTTTTCTTCTTGGTTGAGGTTTTATTTTACTTTATTTTGGTGATTTATTTTTAGTGCTATTAAAGAGAATGTGTACCGAAGGTGTTTATTAGGTTGGTTGGTGGACGGTCTCCTGGGCTGAGCCGACCCGGCCGACCGAGCGCTAGACATATTGATAACTGTTTGTAAACATTCTGGCCGTAGTGTCGGAAACACAAAAGCTGTATAACTTGGGTGCAACCCTCAATAAAAAGACTAACAGTGATTGTCGTCTGTTCATTTCTGGCCCCAAATAGAGCCCTACACCCTACACACTTGTTAGGGGCGTGATGTCGTCTGTTCATTTCTGGCCCCAAATAGAGCCCTACACCCTACACACTTGTTAGGGGCGTGATGTCGTCTGTTCATTTCTGGCCCTATCCCCAAATAGAGCCCTACACCCTACACACTTGTTAGGGGCGGCAGGGTGTCAAAGGAATTGAACCATTCCTGTATGTGTTCATTAAACAATTCAATTAAAATCACTCTGTCTTGTTTCTAAGAATTTGTAAGATCCTTAATTGCATGAAATAGACAGACCAGTCTTATCAAAATTAGCCAATGGCATTTATTATCGAGAGCGCGCTGCTCATAGAGCCCTCTATAACAGTATATATATCAAATATGACGTCATAGGTTATAAAATGTCTCTCCTCCTCTCGACCAGGACAAAGCAGGTTCAAAGGTTAATTCCAACTCACTAGCGCATATACCTGACACACACTATAACTGGATTAACTCCTGAAGTCTCACTATAGTTTATTACCACTAAACAGACAGTTCCATCGCTGAGCGTTCTAGAGTTCTAGGTAAAACTGGTAAAACTAGGGACCCTGGGCCGATCCCTGACATTTGGTCTAGGTAAAACTGGTAAAACTAGGGACCCTGGGCCGATCCCTGACATTTGGTCTAGGTAAAACTGGTAAAACTAGGGACCCCGGGCCGATCCCTGACATTTGGTCTAGGTAAAACTAGGGACCCTGGGCCGATCCCTGACATTTGGTCTAGGTAAAACTAGGGGGCCGATCCCTGACATTTGGTCTAGGTAAAACTAGGGACCCCCGATCCCTGACATTTGGTCTAGGTAAAACTAGGGAACCCGGGCCGATCCCTGACATTTGGTCTAGGTAAAACTAGGGACCCTGGGCTGATCCCTGACATTTGGTCTAGGTAAAACTAGGGACCCTGGGCCAATCCCTGACATTTGGTCTAGGTAAAACTGGTAAAACTAGGGACCCCGGGCCGATCCCTGACATTTGGTCTAGGTAAAACTGGTAAAACTAGGGACCCTGGGCCGATCCCTGACATTTGGTCTAGGTAAAACTAGGGACCCCGGGCCGATCCCTGACATTTGGTCTAGGTAAAACTGGTGACCAGTTTGTTCTCAAAGACACTGTGCAGAAATCACTCCAGCATTTCCTGGTTGCTACGATGTCAGTATATGTGACAAGACAAGCAGTGTAGAGAATCATTATGTTGTGTTTTTAAAGCTGGTTTACAAAAACATTTTATTGAATGGGAAACAGAACTGCTCTACTGCTGCGTAGACTTGCTTTCAAGGACCGTGACAGATCCATAACTCATATTTCTACGTGAATTTGGTTGGGGCGTGACTGAGGGAACTCCCTGAACCACAAGATGGCGCTGTACAACAAGAGTCCAACCATAAAAGTGATGTTTATTTTTCACCTCCCGAACTCAGGAGGAAAATACACATTTTCATTAAATACAGTGGAACACAAGACAAAAGGCATCGGCTGCCACAGAGAGAACGGAGGAGGAGAAGAGGGACTGATGAAGTGGTGGGCGGGGGGGGAGGGAGACGCTGCCCAGCCCAGCCAGTCGGACAGCATCATCAGGACTTCCTGTGAGGAGCAGAAACAGGAAGTTCCAGCTCAGTAAAACACAGATTCATTTAATTAAAACGTGATGAAGTAGATTCTTTGTTTTAGTGAATAAAAACAGACAGCGATTCAAACGACACCGATTGACGACGGGATTTCTGGGAAATGGCCCTTTTAAAAAAAAAGTACATCACTGCGCACAGGTCATTCATCTGTGTTGGATTGATTTCCCTGCTGAAACGGTAATGACACGGGAGGCTAATTGATTTCTATACACGCACTCACACAGGGACAGTCTCAAACGGTTTCTCTCTGCCACCCCCCCCTCTTCCAGCAAGGGGGAACATCCCATCCCCCATAGGAGGCGTGTCACTAAATGACCAATAGGGGGCGCTGTGTTGAAGCCACCAGGCCTCCATAGGGGGCGTGTCACCAAATGACCTATAGGGGGCGCTGTGTTGAAGCCACCAGGCCTCCATAGGGGGCGTGTCACTAAATGACCAATAGGGGGCGCTGTGTTGAAGCCACCAGGCCTCCATAGGGGGCGTGTCACTAAACGACCAATAGGGGGCGCTGTGTTGAAGCCACCAGGCCTCCATAGGGGGCGTGTCACTAAACGACCAATAGGGGGCGCTGTGTTGAAGCCACCGGGCCTCCATAGGGGGCGTGTCACTAAACGACCAATAGGGGGCGCTGTGTTGAAGCCACCAGGCCTCCATAGGGGGCATGTCACTAAATGACCAATAGGGGGCGCTGTGTTGAAGCCACCAGGCCTCCATAGGGGGCGTGTCACTAAATGACCAATAGGGGGCGCTGTGTTGAAGCCACCAGGCCTCCATAGGGGGCGTGTCACTAAATGACCAATAGGGGGCGCTGTGTTGAAGCCACCAGGCCTCCATAGGGGCGTGTCACTAAACGACCAATAGGGGCGCTGTGTTGAAGCCACCGGGCTCCATCTTGGCTCCTCCCCCCGTTGTAAACAACACTTTAGGACGTTATAGAAATTAATTTACTAAAATGTCCCGACATGTTTATTGAATTACAGACAGATTTTACATCCGCTAAACAAATTAAAAATATTTTCCTTAACGTATATATATATATATATTTTAAGTACTAATGTTACTGTCCTCACTACAACAAAAACGTTTAAATTAAATACTGTTGTAATTGTACAATTACAAAGGACAGATTTTTCCTGAGTGTCTTAAGGGGGAAGGGGGCGTGGGGGAAGGGGCGTGGGGGAAGGGGGCGTGGGGGAAGGGGGCGTGGGGGAAGGGGGCGTGGGGGAAGTGGGCGTGGGGGAAGTGGGCGTGGGGGAAGGGGGCGTGGGGGAAGTGGGCGTGGGGGAAGGGGGCGTGGGGGGGAAGGGGCGTGGGGGAAGTGGGCGTGGGGGAAGGGGAAGTGGGGGAAGTGGGGCGTGGGGGAAGGGGAAGTGGGGGAAGGGGGCGTGGGGGAAGTGGGCGTGGGGGAAGGGGGCGTGGGGGAAGGGGGCGTGGGGGGAAGTGGGGGGTGGGGGAAGGGGGCGTGGGGGGAAGTGGGCGTGGGGGAAGGGGGCGTGGGGGAAGTGGGCGTGGGGGGAAGTGGGCTTGGGGGAAGTGGGGCGTGGGGGAAGGGGGCGTGGGGGAAGGGGGCGTGGGGGAAGGGGAAGTGGGCGTGGGGGGGGTGGGGGAAGGGGGCGTGGGGGGAAGGGGGCGTGGGGGGTGGGGGAAGGGGGCGTGGGGGAAGTGGGCGTGGGGGAAGGGGCGTGGGGGAAGGGGGCGTGGGGGAAGTGGGCGTGGGGGAAGGGGGCGTGGGGAAGGGGGCGTGGGGGAAGGGGAAGTGGGCGGGGGGGGGGGGGAAGGGGGCGTGGGGGAAGGGGGCGTGGGGGTGGGGGAAGGGGGCGTGGGGGGGAAGTGGGCGTGGGGGAAGGGGGCGTGGGGGAAGTGGGCGTGGGGGAAGGGGGCGTGGGGGAAGGGGGCGTGGGGAAAGGGGCGTGGGGGAAGGGGGCGTGGGGGAAGGGGGCGTGGAACTCACTGGGGGTGTTAGTAGTTCCTGGTTCATTGTTATTCATACACGTCCTTCTTGTCAGCGATGTACTGGACGATATCCTGAGGAGACATCAGCTTCTCTGCCTCCACATCCGGGATCTCAAACCCTGCAGCAGGAACACACAAAACACACACACACACACACACACACACACACACACACACACACACACACACACACACACACACACACACACGGCTTAATACACACACACACACACATTAGGCTTAACACACACACACACGGCTTAATACACACACACACACACACATTAGGCTTAACACACATACACACACATTCGTTAACACAGTGGTATTAACCACAGTTGTATGTAGGAAGTGGAAAGGGTTAGTTAATCCTAGTAACTAAGTTATCGACATGAAAATATAATGACTAGTCTGGAACATTCCTATTTAAATCAACGAATGGACCAGCAGGGAGACAGACCGACAGGGAGGGAGAGACAGACAGACAGGGGGAGAGAGACAGACAGACAGGGAGAGAGAGACAGACCGACAGGGAGGGAGAGACAGACCGACAGGGAGGGAGGGAGAGACAGACCGACAGGGAGGGAGAGACAGACCGACAGGGAGGGAGAGACAGACCGACAGGGAGGGAGAGACAGACCGACAGGGAGGGAGAGACAGACCGACAGGGAGGGAGAGACAGACCGACAGGGAGACCGACAGAGAGGGAGAGACAGGGAGGGAGAGACAGACCGACAGTCAAACAGAGACAGGGAGGGAGAGACAGACCGACAGGAGGGAGAGACAGTCAAACAGAGACAGGGAGGGAGAGACAGACCGACAGGGAGGGGGAGAGACAGACCGACAGAGAGGGAGAGACAGACCGACAGAGAGGGAGAGACAGACCGACAGGGAGGGAGAGACAGACCGACAGAGAGAGGGAGAGACAGACCGACAGTTAAACAGAGACAGGGAGGGAGAGACAGACCGACAGGGAGGGAGAAACAGACCGACAGAGAGGGAGAGACAGACCGACGGGGAGGGAGAGACAGACCGACGGGGAGGGAGAGACAGACCGACAGGGAGGGAGAGACAGACCGACAGGGAGGGAGAGACAGACCGACAGGGAGGGAGAGACAGACCGACAGGGAGGGAGAGACAGACCGACAGGGAGGGAGAAACAGACCGACAGAGAGGGAGAGACAGACCGACAGAGAGGGAGAGACAGACCGACGGGGAGGGAGAGACAGACCGACAGTCAAACAGAGAGACAGGGAGGGAGAGACAGTAGATACAGGGAGCCAGACTCACCAAACTCATCCTCCATGGCCATAATGATCTCTACCTGGTCCAAGCTGTCTAACCCCAGGTCCTTCAGGAAGTGGGACGACGTCACCAGCTGAGGATACAGATCAATCAGAGGAGATCAGGACAGACAGAGACATCCTAGATCTGCAGTCCTACTCTGACATAAACTACATAACCAGTCCTACTCTGAGATACATAACCAGTCCTACTCTGAGATACATAACCAGTCCTACTCTGAGATACATACAGTCAGGGACCAGTCCTACTCTAACCCCAGGAGATACACTACATAACCAAAAGTATGTGGACACCTACTCATCCAAAATCATAGGTGTCCACATACTTTTGTATTTATAACAACGGGTGGCTATAATCTATGTTGATAAAACTGCCCATTTACTCTGTTCCATCTGACTGCGCAGTCCACTGTCTCATCAGCCCAGCCAGGCAATTTATAAAATATTCAATGTAAAAAAACAGAACAAAAAGACTGAACGAACTGGGTCGCGTCTCTGGCAACCGAACCGATCGAACGAACAACCAGCCAGCTTGGGTAGCAAACTTAGATTAGTGTCGGGACTATATCTTGTTGGCAGGAGGAAATTGTATGAATAAATGTATAATATAAATATATGCCATTTTAGCTGACGCTTTTATCCAAAGCGACTTACAGTCATGTGTGCATACATTCTACGTATGGGTGGTCCCGGGAATCGAACCCACTACCCTGGCGTTACAAGCGCCATGCTCTACCAACTGAGCTACAGAAGGACCATACATACCACCATGTATGAAAGATAAGGAGTGTTGATGTCAAACTGATCCTAGATATGTGGAGAATAAATCCACTAGACAAACAGAACCACGAGGAAGCGAATGGGAACGAAACAGGAGAGGATGTGTCCAATAGAAACTCTCTCTTGTTGTCATTGCAAAAACGTAAAACCGTCTGGACTAACGACTCAGTATTCCTACTCTCGAAAACGAGCCGTGGCGCCTCGGGTCTGTCCTTACCTTCTCTGGGTTGATCTTGTCATAGAGCTTGAGGACGTACATCACTCGTTCTTTAATGCTTTCAATGGTGAGGGGAGGCAGGTCTCCATACTGTCGACAGAACACTCCCACTGAGCTGGAGATCTAGAGAGAAGAAGGAGGAGGACAGGAAGGAAGAAAGGATGGGTTCAGAGGTCATTCACTTATCGATGCCAGCTTGACTTACAACACTTCTGCACAATGCACCCATTTGACAAATCAAGCAGTTTAGTTCAAGCCTAGATAATAGCTAGCGAATATTAGATGTGCACTAAATACAATGCAGTAGACAAGTCATGCGTGCGTCACATCCTGTCACAACAACCTCAGGTATTGATAATAAATAACACATTTGCTTTAGAGTAAATTAAAATGTGTCAAATCGACTGTCATCTAGTATACACTATATAACATGCTAGTAAGCTATGCTAACAGTACTTAATTGTACGACAGTTTGAACATAAAGTTTAATTCAAATTGTACTCAACTAAACTAGCCAAGTATCAAACGATTACAGGATAAATTAGCTTAGCTTTGCTGCTAACACAATGAGACACAGTCGGTGGTTGTGTAACATAAATGCATGTATCCATTCAAACTTCACATTTTCACAGAGTCGCTTTCGTTGAATTAGTAAAACGGACCCAGTTTTGTCCCGGTTTTAAAGAGTTTGGCTTTGCAAAGTGACCGGTTGGCACTTAGTTACAGATTTTAGTTTGGAAAGACACTGGTAGGTCAATGTACAATCCATCACTACTAGGCCACAGCAGCGACTAAACGGTCTCCATGCTATTCAAGACAAACCCGTGTTTGTTCGGTCCACCGGGTCCGCTGACTGCTGGCAATGAAGGACAACGGTCGGGGGTTGAATAGGACCGGGACAGCTGCGGCTCTCACGGCAATGTTACCCGACGAGAGTCTCACGGAAGACCGGGGGAGCTGGCGGACACACTGCGCTAGGAGGACACGGGACGCCATGGTTTTTTGGAGGATCAATCCCAGGGTGCAACACGCGTTTTGGAAGACAAGTTGGTTTCCACTAGATAGCACAGCCACAAAGTCAAAGGGAAAAGGAGGTCAAATGTGCGCAGGCGCACTAGTTTTTTTTTTTTTTTTTAAATAACGCCGATATTTAATATGATTTTTCTTTATTAAACTATAACGTAATTATAATGCTTTCCGGTACGTTTTCTTATTTCATTAAATTGGAATAATGTAATAATTGTGACTTTGTTTGAAATTTTGTCGCATCGTCGGGAAGCGGATCAAGGTATTACGTTCTGTACGTAAGACATGACTAATCAACAGAACCAAAACAAACACAACAATTATATTAAACAATTATATATTATATTATTATTTCGTGGATCATTAACAAATTATGTTAATTCTTTAACACACATATAAAAAATAAAAAAAATTAGTTGAATATTACTTATTATTTGTGACCGGAAGAGGTTTTCCATCATCATCGATGTTTCATTGCTCTGCTAGTATGGTCTGAAGGGAGAGGCTGACAGCAGAGTAAAACCACATCAACTCGTTTTCTGTACATTTTTAAAAACAGAAATCATTACAACCATGGAATTGTGTGAGATACTGTACAACAAGGCGGAATACATTGAAACGGTAATCACAAGCTTGTAATTCGGTGTTTATTTGACAAGATAACGTTAACGATTAGCAAGTTAGCGTTTAGCTCATTGTATACAAACCATTATGAGCACCTTCCTAATATTGAGTTGTATCTCCTTTTTGCCCCTCCTAACTCTAAGTGCTGTACATATGAATGTGTGTATATATATATATATATTGGTATTTACACTGAGGATACCAAACATTATGAGCACCTTCCTAATATTGAGTTGTACCTCCTTTTGCCCTCATACCAGCCTTAATTCGTCAGGGTTGTCGACTCCAAGGTGTAGAAAGCGTCCCAACAGGGATGCTGGCCCATGTTGACTCTACAAGGTGTAGAAAGCGTCCCAACAGGGATGCTGGTCCATGTTGACTCTACAAGGTGTAGAAAGCGTCCCAACAGGGATGCTGGTCCATGTTGACTACAAGGTGTAGAAAGCGTCCCAACAGGGATGCTGGTCCATGTTGACTCTACAAGGTGTAGAAAGCGTCCCAACAGGGATGCTGGTCCATGTTGACTACAAGGTGTAGAAAGCGTCCCAACAGGGATGCTGGTCCATGTTGACTCTACAAGGTGTAGAAAGCGTCCCAACAGGGATGCTGGTCCATGTTGACTACAAGGTGTAGAAAGCGTCCCAACAGGGATGCTGGTCCATGTTGATGCTGGTCCCAACAGGGATGCTGGTCCATGTTGACTCTACAAGGTGTAGAAAGCGTCCCAACAGGGATGCTGGTCCATGTTGACTCTACAAGGTGTAGAAAGCGTCCCACAGGTGCTGGTCCATGTTAGAAAGCGTCCCAACAGGGATGCTGGCCCATGTTGACTCTACAAGGTGTGAAAGCGTCCCAACAGGGATGCTGGTCCATGACTTGACTCCCAACAAGGTGTTAGAAAGCATCCCAACAGGGATGCTGGTCCATGTTGACTACAAGGTGTAGAAAGCGTCCCAACAGGGATGCTGGTCCATGTTGACTCTACAAGGTGTAGAAAGCGTCCCAACAGGGATGCTGGCCCATGTTGACTACAAGGTGTAGAAAGCGTCCCAACAGGGATGCTGGTCCATGTTGACTACAAGGTGTAGAAAGCGTCCCAACAGGGATGCTGGCCCATGTTGACTACAAGGTGTAGAAAGCGTCCCAACAGGGATGCTGGTCCATGTTGACTCCAATGCTTCCCACAGTTGTGTCCAGTTGGCTGGATGTCCTTTAGGTGGTGGACCGTTCTTGATACACACAGGGAAACGGTTGAGCGTGATAAACCCCAGCAGCGTTGCAGTTCTTGATACAAACCGGTGCGCCTGGCACCTACTACCAAACCCCGTTCTAAGGCACTTCAATATATTTTGTCTTGCCCATTCACCCTGTGAATGGTACACATACACAGTCTATGCCTCAAATCCTTGTTTAACCCGTCTCCTCCCCTTCTTCATCTACACTGATTGAAGTGGATTTAACAAAGTGACATCAATAAGGGATCTTAGGTTTCACCTGGTCAGTCTATGTCCTGGAAAGAGTTTTTTTTTATGTTTTTAGTATATACAGTGCACAGTCAATGCACTGAACCCTCATTGCTAGCTCGGTCACTTAGCCAGCCAGCTAGCCAGCTTGAATTGCAGTTAGACAGCATACTGTTTATACCAACTGATCAGCATGTCCTCTCTCCCTGTCAGTTAGCATCTAGCAGCCAGTCAGTACTAGCCTGATCTCTCCCTGTCAGTTAGCATCTAGCATACTGTTACCTGTATCTGAGTCAGCATGTCAGCATGTCCTCTCTCTCCCTGTCAGTTAGCATCTAGCGGTGGTCAGTAAACCTGTATCTGAGTCAGTACTGTTTATACCAACTGATCAGCATGTCCTCTCTCCCTGTCAGTTAGCATCTAGCGGTGGTCTGTAAACCTGTATCTGAGTCAGTACTGTTTATACCAACTGATCAGCATGTCCTCTCTCCCTGTCAGTTAGCATCTAGCGGTGGTCTGTAAACCCTGTATCTGAGTCAGTTAGCATCTAGCGGTTTGTAAACCAACTGATCAGCATGTCAGCATGTCCTCTCTCCTGTCAGTTAGCATCTAGCGGTGGTCTGTAAACCTGTATCTGAGTCAGTACGTTTATACCAACTGATCAGCATGTCCTCTCTCCCTGTCAGTTAGCATCTAGCGGTGGTCTGTAAACCTGTATCTGAGTCAGTACTGTTTATACCAACTGATCAGCATGTCCTCTCTCCCTGTCAGTTAGCATCTAGCGGTGGTCAGTAAACCTGTATCTGAGTCAGTACTGTTTATACCAACTGATCAGCATGTCCTCTCTCCCTGTCAGTTAGCATCTAGCGGTGGTCTGTAAACCTGTATCTGAGTCAGTACTGTTTATACCAACTGATCAGCATGTCCTCTCTCCCTGTCAGTCAGTTTATACCAACTTAGTCAGTTAGCATCTAGCGGTGGTCTGTAAACCTGTATCTGAGTCAGTAGCATCTGTTTATACCAACTGATCAGCATGTTTATACCAACTGATCAGCATGTCCTCTCTCCCTGTCAGTTAGCATCTAGCGGTGGTCTGTAAACCTGTATCTGAGTCACTACTGTTTATACCAACTGATCAGCATGTCCTCTCTCCCTGTCAGTTAGCATCTAGCGGTGGTCTGTAAACCTGTATCTGAGTCAGTACAGTTTATACCAACTGATCAGCATGTCCTCTCTCCCTGTCAGTTAGCATCTAGCGGTAGTCAGTAAACCTGTATCTGAGTCAGTACTGTTTATACCAACTGATCAGCATGTCCTCTCTCCCTGTCAGGCGTCTGGTAACAAAGTGAGCAGACAGTCGGTGCTCTGTGGCAGTCAAAACATCGTCCTCAACGGCAAAGTAAGTAGCAACAAGCTGCACCGGTATTACACCATGAGATGGGCCAGTTGGGGCTTTACATTACTACACCGGTATTACACCATGAGATGGGCCAGTTGGGGCTTTACATTACTACACCGGTATTACACCATGAGATGGGCCAGTTGGGGCTTTACATCACGTTCACTATACAGGTAATAAATCCTGAGTCTCCCTGTCTGTCTCCCTCCCTCCCTCCCTCCCTCCCTCCCTCCCTCCCTCCCTGTCTCCTCCAGACTATAGTAATGAATGACTGTATAATCCGTGGAGACCTGGCCAATGTCAGGGTGGGGAGGCACTGTGTTGTGAAGAGCCGGAGTGTCATTCGGCCGCCGTTCAAAAAATTCAGCAAAGGGTGAGTTCTGCTCAACCTCTTCTAGACCAGGGGTCTCCTCTTCTAGACCAGGGTCTCCTCTTCTAGACCAGGGGTCTCCTCTTCTAGACCAGGGTCTCCTCTTCTAGACCAGGGGTCTCCTCTTCTAGACCAGGGGTCTCCAACCTCTTCTAGACCAGGGGTCTCCTCTTCTAGACCAGGGTCTCCTCTTCTAGACCAGGGGTCTCCTCTTCTAGACCAGGGGTCTCCTCTTCTAGACCAGGGGTCTCCTCTTCTAGACCAGGGGTCTCCAACCTCTTCTAGACCAGGGGTCTCCTCTTCTAGACCAGGGGTCTCCTCTTCTAGACCAGGGTCTCCATCCTCTTCTAGACCAGGGTCCAACCTCTTCTAGACCAGGGTCTCTTCAGCCTCTTCAGACCAGGGGTCTCCTCGTCTTCTAGACCAGGGGTCTCTTCTAGACCAGGGTCTCTTCTAGACCAGGGGTCTCCTCTTCTAGACCAGGGGTCTCTTCAGACCAGGGGTCTTCTAGACCAGGGGTCTCCTCTTCTAGACCAGGGGTCTCAACCTCTTCTAGACCAGGGGTCTCCAACCTCTTCTAGACCAGGGGTCTCCTCTTCTAGACCAGGGGTCTCCTCTTCTAGACCAGGGTCTCCCTTCTAGACCAGGGGTCTCTAGACCAGGGGTCTCCAACCTCTTCTAGACCAGGGGTCTCCAACCTTCTAGACCAGGGGTCTCTCTTCTAGACCAGGGTCTCCTCTAGACCAGGGTCTCCAACCTCTTCTAGACCAGGGGTCTCCAACCTCTTCTAGACCAGGGGTCTCCTCTTCTAGACCAGGGGGGTCTCCAACCTCTTCTAGACCAGGGGTCTCCTCTTCTAGACCAGGGGTCTCTTCTAGACCAGGGTCTCCTCTTCTAGACCAGGGGTCTCCTCTTCTAGACCAGGGGTCTCCTCTTCTAGACCAGGGGTCTCCTCTTCTAGACCTCTTCTAGACCAGGGGTCTCTTCAGACCTCTTCTAGACCAGGGGTCTCTCTTCTAGACCAGGGTCTCCTCTTCTAGACCAGGGGTCTCCTCTTCTAGACCAGGGGTCTCTTCACCACCTCTTCTAGACCAGGGGTCTCCTCTTCTAGACCAGGGGTCTCCTCTTCTAGACCAGGGTCTCCTCTTCTAGACCAGGGTCTCCTCTTCTAGACCAGGGGTCTCCTCTTCTAGACCAGGGTCTCCTTCTAGACCAGGGTCTCCTCTTCTAGACCAGGGGTCTCCAACCTCTTCTAGACCAGGGGTCTCCTCTTCTAGACCAGGGGTCTCCTCTTCTAGACCAGGGGTCTCCCTCTTCTAGACCAGGGGTCTCCTCTTCTAGACCAGGGTCTCCTCTTCTAGACCAGGGTCTCTCTTCTAGACCAGGGGTCTCCAACCTCTTCTAGACCAGGGTCTCCAACCTCTTCTAGACCAGGGTCTCTCTTCTAGACCAGGGTCTCCACCTCTTCTAGACCACCTCTTCTAGACCAGGGGTCTCTTCTAGACCAGGGTCTCCTCTTCTAGACCAGGGTCTCCTCTTCTAGACCAGGGTCTCCTCTTCTAGACCAGGGGTCTCCTCTTCTAGACCAGGGTCTCCTCTTCTAGACCAGGGGTCTCCAACCTCTTCTAGACCAGGGGTCTCCTCCTCTTCTAGACCAGGGTCTCTCTTCTAGACCAGGGGTCTCCAACCTCTTCTAGACCAGGGTCTCCAACCTCTTCTAGACCAGGGGTCTCCTCTTCTAGACCAGGGTCTCCTCTTCTAGACCAGGGTCTCCTCTTCTAGACCAGGGGTCTCCTCTTCTAGACCAGGGGTCTCCTCTTCTAGACCAGGGTCTCCCTCTTCTAGACCAGGGTCTCTCTTCTAGACCAGGGGTCTCTTTCTAGACCAGGGTCTCCATCTTCTAGACCAGGGGTCTCTTCAGACCTCTTCTAGACCAGGGGTCTCCTCTTCTAGACCAGGGTCTCCTCTTCTAGACCAGGGTCTCCAACCTTCTAGACCAGGGGTCTCCTCTTCTAGACCAGGGGTCTCCTCTTCTAGACCAGGGGTCTCCTCTTCTAGACCAGGGTCTCATCCTCTTCTAGACCAGGGGACCTCTTCTAGACCAGGGTCTCCTCTTCTAGACCAGGGGTCTCTCTTCTAGACCAGGGGTCTCCTCTTCTAGACCAGGGACTCCTCTTCTAGACCAGGGTCTCCTCTTCTAGACCAGGGTCTCTTCAGACCTCTTCTAGACCAGGGTCTCCTCTTCTAGACCAGGGGTCTCCTCTTCTAGACCAGGGGTCTCCATCTTATTCTAGGCCAGGGGTCTCCAACCTTTTCTAGACCAGGGGACTCCTCTTCTAGACCAGGAGACTCCTCTTCTAGACCAGAGGTCTCCAACCTCTTCTAGACCAGGGGTCTCCAACCTTTTCTAGACCAGGGGTCTCCAACCTTTTCTAGACCAGGGGTCTCCAACCTCTTCTAGACCAGGAGTCTCCAACCTCTTCTAGACCAGGGGTCTCCAACCTTTTCTAGCCAGGGGTCTCCAACCTTTTCTAGACCAGGGGTCTCCAACCTTTTCTAGACCAGGGGTCTCCAACCTTTTCTAGACCAGGGGTCTCTTCTTCTAGACCAGGGTCTCCTTTTCTAGACCAGGGGTC